>NC_092699.1:32356986-32534486 GCF_964275005.1 Diadema setosum | reverse complement strand
AACTGAAAAGTAGGGCAAGCCTTTTGAATAAAGGAACCCTATTCCTGATACAAATGTACATGTTTGTTATTCTTGATTAAGACTGTGTGTTGGAATACGTATTTGTTTTGATAATTCCAAGTAACAGAATTATTCTATTGTTCAAAAATCTTTCCAGTATCTTTCTGCTGGATATAATGTAAGCCTATAATTCATATTGCATATCTCATGCAGTATTTCATTGACCGAGACTGACCACAAAATACAGATCTGAAAACATGTTGTGTCCCAACCTACATGTAACATACGTTATACTTTCTCCATAAAGAGAGCCGCATGATTATGATACTGTACTGCTTTTTTATGTGGATATTGCTGTGACTTGCAATGCGCATTTAGGAACTCTTACTTCCGACTTATCGCCATCATTTGCTTTGTCTCCCTCTCCCTCCATTTTAAGAAATACAATTTGACATTGCTATAAAGGTGACACCAGAAGGTTTTTCAGAGGCTTCAACTGCAGTATGAACTCGAGATATACAGCAGAACTTACATGCAATTCTCATATGGCATGAAAATACAATGTACGTCAAATAAAATTTTGAGGTTTTTCAGAGGCTACGACCGCAGCATGAACTCACTACGAGGTAAGGAAAGAGAGCACATTAGAAAAGAGAAGAGAATGAAAGAGATTAGAGGAAGAGATGAGACGAGAGAGAGCGAGGGAGAGAGAGAAGAACACGGGGGGGGGGGGTATAAAAGATCATTACGTCAGCTGCAATCTATCAGCATCTCACTATACAAATACAATCAAGGTGATCCAGCCCAGAGATGAAGGTCAATTAAATCACGCCAAATGTAAGCCAAATAGTCCGCACTTCCTGTTGGCTAATTAGACTGTATGTAGGACAAATGAATCCTCATTTTAAGACGTACTGGAGTGAATTACCACCATAGTCAAAGGTATACGGTATGAAGAACCCTTCTACAATGAAGACGAGATTACGTTTATGAAAATGCGGCTTACATTTGAACCTATAGGCCCTACATTCTGTGAAGATACGAAGAGTTTGTTCGCAAAAACTGATAAGTCCATTTTTGAAGATTTTGAAGTACGGTCTGTGTCATGAAGTACAAAATAATGTACCTTTAAAATGATATATTGGTCACTACATTATAAAGGTACATTTTTGAAGTTATGGTCAAAAGAAGCAAAAATCTTCTTATTATTCTCTTTATTTTTCTTGACTTTTAATCGCAAATACATGTACAACGTATCTCCATTTGGCAAATATGGACTTATCGGTTTTTGCGAACTACAGTCCTACATGTACCACATTTCAAGTAATAACTTGAATTCATAATTTCCGCCTTATGATCGCTTACAACGCCACTCTCCCATTCGCTCTTAAGGGGAAATCCAGTCCAAATATAAGTTAGTTTGATAAGAAAGAGTAAGGATATTAGGAGTTCAACGGTAAAATTTTGATCAAAATCGGGTGAAAATAAGGAAGTTAATGACATTTTGAAGTTTCGCTAATTTGTGAGGAAACAGTTCTTGAACAGCCAATATGAATATTCAAATGACAAAGTGAGCATAATTATAATCCCCTCACACCTTGCCATATACAGTAGTTTGTACATGCAATTTTGAAATTTCTAGTTTTTCATTCAAACGCAATCATGCCCGAGGCTCAAATCATGTTATGTGTGATTACTATTCTGAAGTTATTCAACCAGGAATAACATCATGTTTCAGACTTCGATGACAGAAACTTTGAATTTTCAATACTGTTCTCTCTTTTTGTAACATGCGCTCGTGAAGACATGTGACATGCAAATTGTAATAATCACATCACTTCTTTGCAAATCACTCTTGATCCGCGGTCATGGGACACAGTATTTTATCACTAGGAAGGCGAATAATTATTATCATCCCCAAATTGAATATACTGTATAGTGTACATAACTGCTGTATTTCGAATGAATATAATATACAGTGAACATGATAAATTCTGTGGTAAAAGGCATTGCATGGGAGCGTGGGGATATGAAAGCAAAGAGAGGGCGCCCTTGTGATACCGATAACGACAAAAAAAAAAAAAAAAACTAATGGCAATCTACATCAGGGCCTTCATAATTATGTCTGCTCATTGCAAAATATATTTTAATGTTGGCGCTACTATGTGTACTTTGACACAATCTGGTGTAAAGCAACATCTGGCGTAGTCATATTGCGTGAATAAAGTATGAAATTGGTTCTTATACAGTGAAATGGATGTTTTGACATACATGTATGTATGGGCAATCTGTACTATACTTGTACATCAAAATCTAGTTGGTTCTGTTGCACAAAGAAAACACATCCCCAGGCACAAACAGGCTTCTCATGTATTCACATTGCAAATCTGATCATAGTTGAATATATTTTCTTTCTTTCACTTTGAAAATGTTCAATGGTTTTTAATTACATATTGTACATGTACATAACATGGACGTCAACCTTATAGACAGCATGTTGCAGTACATGTACTTTGAGGGTTGAAAGGGCATATTTTGGTAGGAAAAGCAGTATTTTTATATTTTCTGCAACACATGTGTATCAATACACCTTGGGGGACAAGTATTTTCCACAACACCTGCGATATTTTGGCAAAACAAATGATAAATTTTTAAATAAACAGTACCTCAACAAATTAACATTTAGCATCTCTTTTGTGTAATCACCTCATTGACAGCCATGTTGTATGTGTGATTGTGTAAGTACATGTATGCATGTTTCTTGTAACACGTGTACAATAATGACTTCCTCTGAATACTGCTGGTGAAAATTTACACACCTCTTTGACTGTAAAATCAATGCAAAAGATCATAGAAGGTCTTCACCTTTCCATTTTATTTTAATGAACTGTACAACGAGATGGAGTCAAGTACAGTGGACTCCCGCTATAACGAAGTCCTCGGGACCGGTAGTTTTCTTTCGTTATATCAGAATTTCGTTATAACCGAACAAATAAACAATAGAAATACATAGAGTGGATGACATTGCAGCCCAAATTTTTACTTCGTTATAACCAGAATTTCGTTATAACCGTGTTCGTAATAACGGGAGTGCACTGTATGACATTCAAACAGAAGATAATGCTCTGGATAAGGAGATAGATATGGAGACATGCATTTGCAAATGATACTAGTACCAGTAGTGGACAAAAGGATAAATACTGTATTCTAAACAACAGCCAATATTGTAGCACTGTGTCTTACAAATTGACAAGGAAAAAGCAAACTGATCAAACCGATGTATTAACTACCAGTAGACCTATCAGTACATGCAGGTTCAACCTTCTACAAATGTTCAGTGATATATGGAACCCATTCCCAATGTCTTAAAAAAATACAATATTGCACACAGAAAGGTAGAATACAATTGTACACTCTACATCTTAGTTGTCACTACATGTATTTCACACCAGTTTCATACCAGTTACACTGGCATGGTGTCGCCATCGCCTATTTGCCTGATAGATTTATTTCACATTTCAGTTGGGGGACCATGGTCACAATCTTTAATACATAAAGAAATACAAGACACATATCAATATCAAATAGATAAGCAATGACCTGTATTCTCAAATGATGCTGATTTATATTTTAACCTACATTAATTTAAAATGGCATAATTTAGCAATGTTTCTGGTTTGAAAAATGTAGGCTGCATGGTTCTATACATTGTAGTCATCAGCAGTTTGAATGCTACATTGTATTTTGTTAACATGACACAACATGTATTGGAAAACTGCACAGCCTAATCAATAAAAGCTTCACAAAAGTAAAATTGTGAGTGATTAACAAACTCTTAATTTCCTAAAGACAGTAAAGCTGGAATAAACCGGTTTGGACACAGCCCACTTTGGAAAGTTTAACAAGTTACTGAAATTCAACCCACCACAATATTAAACTATCAATACATTAATATCTTTCATACTACATGTAGTATGTATCTACTAATCATGAGTAGATGGCATCTATTCAATACAAGGTTCTGAATAAAAAAGAAAAAAAATAAACAAACACAAAAGTAACACGGATTATTGAAGTACACACACGTTAGGAAGACTTTGTTCACACAATCCAACTTATACCCCAAGCCCAAAATGTGCCACTAAATTAAAGGGACATTCCAGACGATTTTCATAATTTCACATCATGTAGTACATAAATCAACAACTCCATGTACATGTATAGATTTGTGGAATTTATTATGGTTGTTGAACAGAGAAACAATACTTTGAAAAACCTTGAACAAATTACACTGAACAAGGATGATGACATAGGAGGTTCACATATTTCAGAAATGTACAGTAGAAGTGTAATTCCATTAAAGTACCGCTTGCTGCAAGTTCACCTGTGTATAATCTATGCATGCCTTCTTCTTTTGTTCTGCTTCCTTGAGCCCCAACTCATGCATTCTTATGGTGGCTCTGCCATGTCATCATCCTTGTTCATGGCTATTTGTTCTAAATTTTGAAAATATTCTTACTCCTCATCCCAATTATCACAAATTCTGAAACTCTGTCCTCAGTATACCTAATTTATAGTTGTTCAAATGTAAAAACCTGAAAATCATCCGGAGGTCTCCATTACATGTAACTCCAAACCTTACTATGGTCTTGCTCCAGTCAAAAGATCAGGATAACTCTCATTCAAGTGCAGCACTCTTTACTATTGCATTGCATTATTGTTTAGGACCAGGTAAACAACATGTCCAGGAATATTATAGTCTTTATTCAGAAACAGAAATAAGTGGCTGTATTTGCAACATTTTCAGCCTAAACAACAAACCAGCATAAAAAGGAGATATTGCAGACACACCAAAAAGTACGCCATGATATCCCTACCTTGTCATTTTGAAATCTTAAAAATGCAACAACCTTTCCTGTAAAGCAAAGCGCTGTCAAGGGTTCAAAATTTGATAGTTTTGATCTCACAATGCAACATCTGAACTGAGCATGTAATTGATCTTGTGAAGAATGATATTTTGTATCAATTTCACAAAACCCTTTGTCTTCTTTTATAATCTGTGATAATTACTGAAAGAGCTGCAATCACACAAGCAATACATTTACAGTATAGCATCACCTACACATGTTTATGACATACTAACAAATTGATATCTTTTAATAAACATCTTAATCGAGTATAAATTATTAAAAAAATAACATGCACACCACATGAAGCTAAGAAAGTTCAACCGAAGTGTAGATCACACAATTACTTCCCCATTGCCACCATCAAATCTACAGTGTTACAGGTCTTCTACCATAGACATCTGTAATGAAGAGGTCAACCCAATGACTAACATTCAATGCTACAGTATGTACCTGGACTCGGGTCTAACCCAATGCAAGAAAAGCTACATTACTTGCATTTTCAGTGGCGTAACTACGGGGGGGGCATGGGGGGGCACGTGCCCCCCCCCCCCCCATCCGCTGGTAAAAAAAAAGAAAAAAAAAAGAAAAAAAAAAGAAAAAAAAAACCTACCAAAATGGTAATTCAAGGGTTAGTAAACTGATTTTGAAATCGACATGAAAGGATGATCAAGAAAAAAAGATATTTTTCTAAGATTTCTTTAAACCATTTAAACTGAAGAGGTACTATAGTGAAACATTGTTCAAAAAGCCCGGAGACGACAAAAGATTGTGATTCAGCGTGATTCCTGGTTGGCATTTTGAATATAAGCAGGATGTGCGCAATGTACTCAGAACATCGGAATGGCAAAAAGAGTCGCTGCAGTGTTACACAATGTGATGTTTGATAGGTTGTGCGCATTTGCTATCAAAGCTTGATCATTGATTTTGCAGTGTTGCTTTACATACTAGTCTATGCCTTGCATTGCCAATAATAAGACTTGACCTTGGCTATTTCCTAACTTTTCCATCTATATGAAACACACACACTCACAAACGCAAACAAATTAGGGGATGCTCTATATAAAGTGCAGATTTTGGACATCCTTCTCCTGCTTGGTCACTTCGACACCCCCTCGCTGGTCATACTCCCCCAATCATGAACATAAACCAACACCCTTGACTACCAGTGGCGGATCCGGGGGCGCACCGGGCGCCCCCTCCCTCCAAAGCGAAAAAAAAAATACATGTAGCTACAAACGACAGTTTTTGGACTGTAAAATGTCAACATTTTCAAGCTCGCTCGCTTCGCTCGCTCGCATTTGACCGTTATATGCCATTCTCCTAATGTTACTGCCAATAATTGCCAGCAGTTGCGCCCGGTGCGCCCTCCCCCCCCCCCCCCCTCCTGAGTTTCCAAAGCGAAAAATATAGCTACAAACGGCAGTTTTGGGACTGTCAAATGTCAAAATTTTCAAGCTCGTTCGCTCGCATTTAATCGTTATGCGATTTTCTTGATGTTGCTGTCAGTAATTGCCAGCAGTTGCGCCCGGTGCACCCCCTCAATTTCCAAAGCAAAAAAATATAGCTACAAACGGCATTTTTGGGACTGCAAAATGTCAAAAATTTCAAGCTCGCTTGCTTCGCTCGCTCGCATTTAACCGTTGTATGCCATTCTCCTGATGTTACTGCCAGTAATTGCCAGCAGTTGCGCCCGGTGCGCCCCCTCCCCATAATTTCCAAAGCAAAAATATATAGCTACAAACGGCAGTTTTGGGATTGTAAAATGTCAATATTTTCAAGCTCGCTCGCTTCGCTCGCTCGCATTTAATCGTTGTGAAATGCTCCTGATGTTGCTGTCAGTACTAGTAATTGCCAGCAGTTGCGCCTGGTGCGCCCCCTCCCAATAATTTCCAAAGCGAAAATATATAGCTACAAACGGCAGTTTTGGGACTGTAAAATGACAAAATTTTCAAGCTCGCTCGCTTCGCTCGCTCGCATTTAATCGTTATGCCATTCATGTTACTGCCAGCAACTGCCAGAAGTTGCGCCCAGTGCAACGCCCTTAATTTCAAAAGCAAATATATTATTATATATAGCTACAAACGGCAGTTTGGGGACTGTAGAATGTCAAAATTTTCAAGCTTGCTCGCTCCGCTCGCTCGCATTTATTTATACCGTTATGCAATTCTGATGTTGCTGCCATGAGGTGCCCCCCCAATGTCTTGACCCACGGTACGCCACTGTGCATTTTGATACTCTTTCATACATTCTCCTCTTCTGCTGAGTAAATGGCAATTCATTTATATAACCCACTGACATTATTTCATCCCATCAGCATGCATGTTACAAGTGGTGAAGATGAAGATGATATGTCACATTCCCCTCACAATTTGGACAGGAAAAAAAGTAGGGACACTGCACTCTTGAGAAATACAATGTACATGCATGTCAAAAAAATGAAAATGTGAGAAATTTAACGACTCCTCTGCTCACTGATCATGCACACTTTGACAACAGTCTGCATATCCCAAAGTCACTGATGAGAAAAATTTCCATAGTAAGTGTGAATCTCAGCATTTAATCCATGCAGAGGTCAGTACTGGAAGCGCTGCCGGTTCTGGGTTCAATGCCCTTCTAACCAAATCACTCCTGATCTTCCTCGCCACGTCTCAGCTTCCCAATCACCTCTGCCAGCATCTGGTTGCACATGGCAGCGTAGGGGTTCAGCTGGACCACCTGTGCCCGGGCAAACTGGCTACCCAGGCCTGCAGCCCTCCGGAAGTCTGCCAGGGCCTCCTCGTCCCGCCCCTCGAGCCGGTGAATGAGCCCCCTCTGTGTGAATGCCTGGCAGGCTGCTTTACCGTGTCCCTGGCTCAGATTAATGGCAGTGTTTAGGTCTTCCAGAGCCCCTGCAAGCAATAACATTGAAAATAGCAGAAGGTAGAAAATCATTAAACTGTACAGCTGTTTTGCATTTGTTTTGCTCTTACGCTTGTTTTTGAAGAGAAGGGCATAAGTACAAAGCTGTTCTCTATGGTCTCTCCCAAAATCAGCTTGCCAATGAATTTGCAAATCAATCTTTCGAACTCCTGTGAATCACTGATGGAAACACTGGATGTAGTAATTACTGTCATTGTTTACATGCCCTCACTTTTGCACTTTCACAAGGAATATAATGCACCTGTTTTAATTGAGAGAATTTCAACATCGGGAAATTTAGAATAACCATAATTCATCCCTTTTCATGATGTTCAAAGATAAACATAAAAGATGTACTGTACATGAGAAATGAAGATGGACACATGAAGTTTAGCATTACAGTTCAGGAAGTTTGGTCACACTACATGTAGGAAGTTGCAGCACATTACATTTTACTGCAAATTAGAAATCTAGCGCATAGGTTCACAGTCCATTCTCAGTTAAAACTTTTCAGTGTATTGGGATCAATGAATATGAATGGAAGGAAATCCCAGAGAAGGAAAAAAAAACAATAACAGTGAAGAGAAACTCTCTAATCAAGAGGAAAATAAGCTATATTGCCACAGCTGATACAAGCAGCAAGATACAAGTCAAAGGTGTGCTGTAGATGGGGAAAAACTCAGCCAAACAGACTGGGTACTGGGTAGACCAACTATTCCTGTCCCCCTATTCCCAATAGTCAAATCGTGTGATGAGCAGAAATTACAAACAGCCTGTCTGCCCTGCCTTCCTTTGAGCTGGACAAGAAACCACCCACCAATAAGTGGGCTGATGACAGAGATTAATCAGAAGAGGATAGACCTGGAAGCTCGACTGCTGCTACACAGCAATCTTCCAGTATCTTTGGTAAAGGCATATGTAAAGGTAGGCCTAAAGGAAGTCTTTATGTCTTATGACTTAAGGGCTGCTAGAAGTTTGGTGGCACTGTGTATAAATAAAGTACGACCTACCCTCCACATCTCCCCTGAGCCGTAATGCCTGGGCTCTGTTGTTGTAGCAGGAGGCTCGGCCTGGAGCAACGGACACTGCCTCGTTGAAGAAATTTAGCGCCCTCTCCATGTCGTTTTCCTCAGCACAGCGGACACCCTTGATCTCAATCTCCTTGGCTTGCTGGTCTGCATCACTCTCCTCAACTATGTCAAACACAGAGGGAAACATTACTTATGATCATTTACAAAGCTCAGTCTGCAGGAGGGTATAGAGGGTTGTCTTTTGAAATAAAAAAAAAAAAAAAAAAAAAATCAAAATATCAAAACCCCCTACCCTTGCTTGGCCTTACACTATTTACAGCATTTTTTGTCTATCCACCAACCAGGTTGTTATTGGTAGACGCATATACTAACCATTACCATGATTACAAATGTATTAAAATCATAACGTTAGAAATGTTAATCTAAAGTCTTTAGACGTATACCACAGGACGGTGCCAATGCATTGCAATATCTCCGTAGTAGTAGTACGTACGCAGGCAACGTTAGATACACTGTATCATCACAAAACTACAATTTACAGTGTACATCATACCTGATACAACACAACAAAAGACAATGGTCAATTAGAATATGCCAATATTTTTCTACCTTGTATTTGTACGGTTTCCTCCTCATTTTGTTCCGGAATTTCTTGACCGAGAGGTAGTAAAGGGTTGAATATGGCATCCAAGACTGCCGAATCATGTGAACTAGGAACCGACATTTTCACATCATTCGTGGTCACGTTTTTGTGGAGCAGACTAAATTAAAGTTACGGGTTGAATTGCGTTGCAGTTCGACAACTACTGTATGTAGTTACTGTACAGAGCTAGCTACATACGGAGATGTACATACGCTGGTATGGCATGCTAGACTATTTCAATACGTTTCTAGAAATTAGTGATGCTATGAGTACACTTATGCATCTACAGTTTATTTAGAACAACATTATAAAATAATAATGTTTTAGAAATTAATTTTAAATAAATTCCTATTTTAATGGAAAAGTACTGGCGAATATATATCAGAATATTTCAATCAAACGTCTGGAAATTGCCCAACTTCTTCATAGACGATTGACGTTGTAAATTACGAGTACTAGTACCTGTGTCTATCTAGTTTCCGATGCAGCTTACGCACGATATGCAAGGAACGATACTACCGTAGGACCGGGAACGAAGTGCTATTTAGCAGGTTTTTCTTATTATTAAGGTATTAATCCCAGGAATATGGAAGATTCAGAAGATGTTTGGGACAGCTGGGAAGATATGGCTGACAGTGGAGTGAGTATTCTGAGACTAAACCCTATCTACGATGTTACGAATGTCTGGCAAAATACCACGTTCATCCACGATCCACACACCGAGCCGAAATTTGTATCATCATACATCACTGGGTGGTTGTGATATAGTACCCGATACTCTGTAGTCCCGTACCTCGGTTTTGGTGTTATCAGCATAACTATCAGTGCCAGAAATTGTGACGCTTCCCTTGGGCTTTGACACACTTTAACTTCTACAAACTAGCGTAATATAGCCTAGGTCTACCGGAGATTATGAGGAATATTTACATACATGATTTAAGTCTCAGCTACTGCTTAAGGTAAAATAAAGGTTAAATGAAGGTTCTCTTGACTGTCTCTAGATTGTGTATAAAATGGCTGTTCTCTAGTCTATTTCTCAGTCTGTCAAGGGTCAGTATGTCTATTTGAGTATTGATAAACGGGAAGGTCTAACCGTACAGCCACCCACACGCATGTGTATGTGCCTAGCTATAAGACCCTCCAACCAGCGCCGCGCCAGCCACAGTACACGCGTGTGGTTGTAGCTAGTTGTAGCCTAACTAGACTGGTCTATACTAGTTGTAGCCATGGTTTGTGGCTGTCAGTTGTTGGATTTAAAGCCACACGCTTGTGACTAGCTTGCGGCGGCCACCGGCTGTAGGATTACACTGTAGTGTACAGTGTATATGGCACATTATGGCCCACACATTAACACACAGTGCCATGTAGGGCATACATATTATTATTGTATGACGTGCAATCATTACACCACCATTAATATGATGAAAATTGAAATAACCTACAATGTATTTTTCTTCTTTAGTACAAAGGCACTTCGATTCTACATTCTAGAATTTCTCTAGGTGAGACGACTTTATTTTCTGCCGATTTGTTCTCGCCCATGTCTTTTCTGCTCCCCCCTTGGCCACCCCCCCCCCCTTTTTTTTTTTTTGGTCTTGTCACAAATTTTTTATCTGTTCTAGCTGCAAATTTTTATCTGTTTTAGCAGCAAATCTTCTCGAAGAAGATGGTCTTCCTAACTCACAGTGGCACAAGGCCTCAGGATCGGTGCATGCTGTTTTCACGATCGACAGCTGACAGCAGGCCAGCAGCCAGCCGCAGCCAGCTCAGATAGTGCTAGATAGTGCTGGCCGGCGCAGCAGTTAGCAGCAGCTTCACATGCCATTATTTGATTAGCAGTTTTGAACAATGGGAAAATACTTTAAACAAAGTTCTGTACAAAACCTGCTACACACAAGAAATTTGGTACAGCACTACTACCCATCTGTACTAGCAGTCATATACAAAATGCATAGCAAATTGCGATGCAATACCAGGAAAATCTTACCCAGCATGGGTGTTCACTGCATGCAGCTAGAGAAGTCCCGATGTATCAGAATTGTAGAGTGGCAATTCATCCCAATCAGTTGGAAGTTCCTTGGTCAATTGTAACTTTGCTTGATTTCAAATCCATGTTGCAAACCAAAGATGACGAGAATGGAGTGAACAAACATTGCAGGAAAATAAAGTTATCAAGAAGGTATGATGAATGAGGTTATTTTCATAGCTTTGCGAGGTGGTGGTGTGTCATGTACAATACTTGTATGTTGCGTTTGGATATGTGGCTATCTATACACAGCACGTTCCCCATATGGTGATATCCAGCTTCTCCATGTAAAAATGTAACAATGCAGTATACACAAAGTCTTATACAATTTTCTAGTCACACTTGTATGGCTGCGTAGTATACAGCCACTCAGAATATGGCTACAAGACAACCACATGTAGCTGGATGGTAAAGACACACACGTGTGGTTGTATACACTGTATGGCCTCACTTCAGTTACATGGCCTGTGCTGCTGATGTGATGAACTCCCCATCACTGGATTCACCCATTGAGCATCTGTGACTGTATAGAAGCAAAGATATTTTTTGAAATATATGTAGAACTTAGTGTTGGAACAGCACTCCACTCATGATGTTTATGGCATGCATGCATGTCTGTCTTGCAAATGTACTACATTGTATAGAAGTCTAAATCTGAATGTCTAAAATTCTTCTTTTCTTAAGAAACCATGTAGACTATGAATAGTAGAATGCTTAATGATGTGGCAAGATTTTTATTTCTCCTTTTTTTAAACACTTTTTTCAAATCTAATAAAGATTCTTCTAATATTCAGTTTTGTCAAATGTGCACTTGAGCTCTTTGTATCTACAAGGTATGAACATCTCTAGGGGAACCATCTATAGAATGTACATTCACCCTTATTGCAAGAAAGGTATACATGGAGCTATTAACAGCAACGAAGTATTTTCTCTCTCTTTTTTGACACAGGTACTTGATAAGAGACTAGAGGAAGAGAAGAAGCAACATGAGGCCCAGCAGTAAGTGAAAAATTTACTGTCACATTCTTGTGTTCAGAAAGATGCAAACAGGACTATACAGTCTAATCTGGGATGTAAGATGTAAACATGTTCTGAATCTTGTTATATCACAAAGTGTTTTAAGATTATAAGATGTTTTAAAATATGTGAGGGCTTTTGATGAACTTGCAACAGGTACATGTTGTACATGTATCATGTGTATTACATCCAGTCCTCTTCATGTGGGTGCGCAAGCCATTCTCATACACGCATAACATCCCTTGTTAATTAATATTTACACTGAGCTGCCAAATTTTCCTCATTCTGCAGGGGGCTTCCTTAGAACTTCAATGTCTTTTCATGTCAAGATTTGTAACGGAATATGAAAATCTTCCTGATTCAGGAATTGTTTTATACATTGCGATGTAGGTGTTACACAAGTATCTCCCCGATTGCTCTTTCAAATCTTAATGATGTTGCACACAGACAAAATGCTCTCTGCCGCTTGCATGTTTCTAGGAAGCTGCAGGCCAGTATCCAGGTGTCGAGACTGCAGGAGGACACGCACAGAACATCCTACCAACCCCAGCTCAGGATCCTGAAGAGACCCACGGAGGCTGCCGGTGACCCAGGACCAGTGGAAAACAAGGGTGCCAACAAGGTTGGTCTCACCAAGTTATCAATTCACTCATCTGTTACAGAGTCCATAATTGTCCCTTCTACAATGTATTTTCCCCCCATTTATATATTTCTGCTTAAAGTGAAAACAAAGTTCTGGTAAGGGCCTGAGAACCCGTCTGGCACCATTTCATATTTGCTTGCAATATATCGAAAGAGTCTACAAAGAAACTTACCTGGCTGACGCGGTTTGCCGGAATGATGAGTCGTTTTGGAGTATTTTGAGAAAAATAATAAAAGTCAGTAGACCGACTTTTATTCCAGAAGGCTCCAGACTAACTCGGTCTCAGGGAAAACTCGACCCTATTTCAGACAATTTACACACAGTTCGTGATCGCCATGTTCATCAGTACTACTCTATACTACGGGTACCAAACGAGGCCTTGATGAGCAGACAGGAAAGTGCGTGCTAATCCTGTACAAAACAAATGGACAGCGAGCGGTCCTCAAGCCTATACACACATCACCTCAGTTGCTGAGACGCGCGGTCTTTGAAGTTTTTCTTGTTGTTTATCAAGCGTCCTTGATTGTTTTTAGAGGTGCTTGAGAGGCGCACACTAATTTTACATGCGCGCCAAGATGTGCGCGTTGTAACAACTCGGACCATTACTGCAAGTAGCCAGAACGCTACAATGTAGTTTATACAGGCCGCTCCCATATGCATAGTACATCGCTGTACAATCCAGAGGGACAACCAATACAACTCGTCCCGCCGTCAAGCAAAGCGAGGCCGAGTTATCCCCGAGTCCGAGTCTAGCCTGACCCCGTTCGGGTAAGTTCTGAGACTGAACGTTTTTGGTTAATATTTCCCATTTTCGTCGTTACCCATCGAATATCTTGTTATTACAGCGTTATTCCGCACATTTCCTAGGCATACGTTCACATTTTGGAGTAAAATTTGACAACTTTTGCAGGCGTACCAGAACTTTCTTTGGGCTTTAACCTGTTCAGGACGAGTCCTGAGTATACTTGGGTAGGTGTCCATTGGAAATGCATGTTATAGCAAAACCAGCCCGTCCCGAATGATAAGACTACTGTACCAGTGATGGATCTTACAGAGCATCAAATCTATTGTACATAATGGGTAGAATTGATTCTTCTTCTTTTTTTTTTCAAAGATACAAATTGCAGATAAAGAGGAGGGTATAAGAATGTTATCTCAATAAATGGAGTTGATGTGATCAGTGGAAAAATAAAGAAAAATAGAGAAAAAGTCGGCTGTTATAAAATCATTTTTTTTTTTATTGTTTTGTGTCCAGCTAGATGCTTAATTTCAGGCATTGTTCACAATTTTGAATGTCAGAAAAATTTGTGCTTATGCTGAATTATGTTCAAGTGAGCTACAAAAACATTATTCATCTTCATAATTGGTTGTTCACCATGGAATCTAATCTGACTTATGACTACCCATTGAGCTTGATTTTAAATGTAAGAACTTTTCGCTGGTGTCTTCTGTAATCAGTGTATAATAGTTTAATTTTTCGTTTGTCAGACACGGCAGAAGACCCTCGCAGAGAGAGAGGAAGAGTACAAGCAGGCTCGGCTGAGAATTCTCGGCTCGGCTGAGACAGACTTTTCCGAGGCATCACCAAGGTGAGTAATCGGCCTTAGCATCTGTGATCTCCTCAATTTTGTGTAAAACATGTCATCATTCCTAATAGACTGAAAAGGTAGCCTACCTTCTAAGGAATAAGAGTACCCATCAGTGCTAGTACACATGTACTATCTGGTTAAACTTTTAATTTCCATAGTGTGTAAAGCATACTTGTATATGTTTGTGATCACAGACATTATACTCACTTTAGACATAATATGTGCAACTTTGACTACAACATCGTATGAGGCCTGAAATGGAAGTCTCTCCTTACTTTTTGTCTTGTGTGGTGAGCATGTCTCAGTTTACATGTTGTGGTCCAAGATCAGCAGTAAGTCTAGTAATTCAACACTTTGATCTTCAAGGAACAGGAAAATGGCCTAAGATTTGTGAAAAAAAGTGTTCAATTCCACTACTTTTACATCTCACTGCTAAAGCAGCCAGTGGTTTGAGCTAGAAGTGGACAAAATACACATCGGAATATTGCATGTATTCAAAGGAGAAAATGGGAAGAGACATATGTTTTGTCTTGATGTTGATATGGACACAATAGCACTGATTGGATGATGCTCTCATCCCCTAACACAGGCAAGAAAAGACTAAGTTGATTCATAAGTTACAAAATTTTATCGCTGTATCTTTAGGCCATCATTGGAGACCAAACCACCAAGAGAGGGCAGCACATCCAAATCAAACAATTTTGGTCACAGCGGGAGCGCAGCCAAGAGATAACAACGCAAGGTCAAACGAGGAGCAAACAAGGAAAAAAGAAAAAGAAATGGTAACCATGGAGATTCTAAGGCAGTGGTCAGGCCTCGAGTCCTGTCCCACTATTAGTGTCTCCCAGTGTGCCAAGCTCCCGTCCCGGGTCGGGGTTACCAGTTCGGCGGAGAGGAAGCCAGCTTGGTCGACTGATCCCCGCGGGAGGAGAGAGATAGAAGTTCCAACCGACAGATGCCGCGTGTCCCTCATGTCTGTGAGGAAATACTTCAGCCGAGGGGAAAGTCTTGTACGTGTGACATATTTCCTGCAGGAGCGGTGAAAGAGCGTGAATTGTAAGACCTTATAGCTCTCTATCAGCATTGATTCACGTTTAATAGATATCTACATCTTATGGGCAGGAATCAAAATTATGCCCATCCTTTGACTAGCAAAAGAATGAAAGTTACAACTCTGATGCAGATGTAGACCAATAAACATTTTTAGGCTGGTGAAAGTGACTACTAATAATAGCCTGCTCAGCCAGTGGTATCTAAAAACAAAGCAAAGAAAAGAAAAAAAAAAGTTTGAATGTGCATCCTAACATTTTTGTCAGATAAGTAGTAAGTGCAGGGAGATCTTGCCATTCAATTTTCCCCCATTCTTCAGTACTGCCCCCCAGCTCGCATCCGTATGTTAGTCTCCTCATGTAGAGCAGATAAAGAATTACCAGTGTTTGATTTTGAGGCTTTTTGACCTTGTGAGAGTCTCTGTGGGCATTTCTCCAAGAAACCACTGTCATTACGAACTACAGTGACAGATGGTGTAGTGACAAAATTTAGGTAAGATTGATGAAGATTGTGCAAGAATGCTGTCACAATAGGTGTGGGGACATCCGAGATTATGAAGAAGGTAATGGAAAATAGGAATTGCCCAATACTTGCAAACAAGCAAAACCAAAGTAAATGTGCATGAAGTATGATTTGTTATTTAGAGTGAGGGGTTATATTTTGTACTCACTTTCTGAGGCCCCACTGAACAAATTTACCAACTGCCTAAAATTGAAATTTGGCCAGGGAGTGTTTGACATTGGTCATTGATCATTAGTGATATTACTTTTCAGTGATTATTGAAGAGATGTACAAATATTTCTGCATCATGTATTGCACTGTGCTAAAAAAACCCACTCATCTGTGTGCCCAGGGCCACCAAAACTGAATGTTGAGCGAGTAATATCAAATGGACACTTGCATGTTCAGTGTTCTATGTATGCAATGCCCTTTGGGGCAATTGAGAGAGAAATAGCATATTTTTGTTCTTTCATTTTAATATGTTTATACCCTTCATTGTCAGCAATCTCTGTGGTGGCCCAGAGTGTCAAGATGTGCCCTTTTTTCAGTTTCTTTCTAAGTTGATGTTAGTGTGTGGGAGATTATGCTTACATTGTATGCTAGGCAGCAGATTAAGAGCTGTAAGATACTGTATACGCCGAATATTTCGTGAGAGGTTTTTATTTTCGCTAATTTCGCGAGTCAGGTGCTATTCGCAGAATTAAAGACGCACGAAAATATTGACTCTGGCCCCGATGTGGATGTGACGTACGCGTGTACATTTCTCTGTTCAGTACAGGACTCCACGATCGCGAATTTAACCACTCGCGAAATCGTCGGGAATTCCCGATTGGCGAAAATTTAGACTCGCGAAATATATGGCATATACAGTAGTAAGGGCTTGTGTGTTTCATATCTTTGATAGCATGCTTTAATGGCGGGGGTGGGGGGCATATCGGCTTTAATGCTATTGCCTTTTTGGGTCATTTTTTTGTGACATTTACAAATGAACATCCAACTTGTAAACCTATGCAGAATATGACTCTCTTTACCAAAAAAAGAAAAAATCATAGCATTGCAGGGTGCAGTAAATTGCTGTTCCACATGCAAAAGTATATGTACTGTACTCACAAGATATTTTATGAGATTTTTTTTTTTTTTTTTTTTGTGGACATGCAAGTTGGGTGCTTTTCACAAATTTGACGACATGCGACTTTATGAACACTGATCTGACATGCATGCGTACATTTCTCAGTTCACCATTGTACTCCACGAATCACAAATATAATCTCTCGTGAAATCATTGGGAAGGCCAAGTTTGCAAAAAAGTAGACTCCCTAAATATATGACATATATAGTATATGACACAACAGAGAAATGATATTGTCTGTTCTTTTAGTGCATTGGCCAATGACAAGACAGGATTTTGGAGCTTCACTCTTGCAGTAAAAAGTCAACATGCAGAGACTCCAACTCTCCCGCTTTCGTCAGGAGATCTCCCGCCGAAAGCCCATTTTTACAAAATCTCCCGTTCTCTCGCTTTAGATTTAATTTCTTCCGCTCTGGCTCTGTGTCTCCTGCTTGAAATTATTTCTTACTTAGTGTTATTGTATGTTGAAAAATAAGCCTTAGATAGCATGAGAGAGCATCCATAACCCTAGAGCTTCCAGGGCCCTTTAGTGAGCCCTGGACCCGGCCACGAGGAACTTCACGCTTCACGCACATCAAGTTGGAGTTTCCCCCTGTTTGCTAGGGGTCTCAGGCAGGAGAATCTCCCGATCAGAGGGTGCTTGGGGTTGGAGTCTCTGCAACATGTACTCGCAATCTCACATTCTACATTTAGCATGTCTTTGTTTTTGTTTTTTGTGAAGCAGAACTCATAGGAGCAGGATTCATAAAATGAATAATGCACAGATTTTTGTGGTATTTTGCTGCTTTGGAGCTTAGCACCAAATCACTGGCTAATCTGATTGGATCAAGGATCATTTGGATTCAATAGAGATATATGAATCTCTGACTTTTAGTTGTGCCAAATTGTGACTTAAGCAGATTAAAAGCTCTGTGAGATTTTGACATTTACGTCCTAGACAGTTTTCTACAAAGTAGCAATGAATTCAATATATTAAAGGCTTTATGAAGATGGTATCATGTTGATGATGTACAGTGTAAACTTTAGATTGCTTGATTATGCTTCGTACATGTATGATTATGAAGACTAGTTTTATGCAAAACAGTTCAGACTTTGCACATGTCATATACAATGACTTGATAAGAAGTTTGTGCTTTATTCTTTCTTTCATACTTCCATCATATGTGTGCAACCCCACCTACACGTGTATGGATAATCCAGTTGTAATAAGGTTTTAATAAACCTAGAATATTTCTTGTTCCTTTGCCCTTGTACAATGGACTCTCGTTATTTAAAAAAACACACAAAAAACACTATTATAACAAATTCCCTAACACAAAGTCCTTGGAGAAAATAAGACAGGAGCAACTGTGGCAGGAGCAAATGTCGTGTCTCAAATATCATACCGTGGAACCTCTGTAATAAAGAGGTCGGATTTAACAGAACCCTCTTTGAATATGTGATTTTGCAGTCCCGATGTTAAATATTTCTCTGTCTTTTGTACCCTAGTGTAGTGAGAAACCTGATATAACAAGGTAATTGCCATCATTTTCAGGTTCTCCTTATAACCAGTTTCCCCTGAAATACTTGTACTTGCTGAAGAATCGAGTCTGCTGCTATACATGTACCTTCATAATAAGGACACTCACGTTACACCAGGGTTCTCTTACGTTTCCCTCCAAGATGTCTCACAGTTTTTTTTTTACTTGAAGTTTCGATGGTAATTTTAGTTTTATGTGTAAATGATGCAAATTTTATCTTATTTTGCGCACACCAATGACCTTTCTATTGTAAGTCTTGTTGTGCAAGGCACTGTTAGTGTTTGTAAATGTATAGATTGTGTTTAGTTCTGTATTTCTTTGTAGTCATTGAATACACCATTTGTGTCTGCAGCATATGACTCCTACTCTCACATCTCAATGCATGAAAATGTGAATCATGTTCAGTCTGTGAAGCTTAACATTGCTCAGCATTTGACAATTTACTCTCAACAGTTTGGCTCTTTGGCAGTTTGGCACTTTGCTATGCACTGGATTATTCCGGTATCATCCTTTCCGAGGAAAATCATGCAACTGTGATACAGAAAGTACATGTGTAGTAGTTAGTGTGATAGAGATAATGGCTCATGAAGTGCTAACACAGTCAGACAAATACTGAAGAACTACAATGTAGTATAAGCACTGCCAATATGAAATTGTAGTAAGTACTTTCACATTGATTCTACTACAATGTACCATGCTTTTCCAAAACATGCATAGAGCTTTGTAGTTTGTAATTTTGTTTCGGGAATACATGTAAACTGGCATCAGTTCATTGATCTTGACATGTTGTGCCCACTCCCCCCCCCCCCCCCCAAAAAAAGGGATGATGTGATATATACTTTGAAACACCTGTGTAAATTATGTAGTGATTTTGACGAAGTCATGACAAATGAATGCACCTTGTGGGTATGTCTCATGAACACTGACATTTGGACAACTGTGGACCCTGTGTTTAATTTTAGTAAGACTAGGCAATGCAATAACGATAATATCATTATTGCATTGCCTAGTCTTACTAAAATTAGGTAGGAGTACTGTGAACTTTGCAATAAAGGGTGCATTGAATACTTCTGAAATCATATTATATCTTGTTTCAGAGATTCAGAGCTTGGACGTAACTATTCAGCTTCTTAAACCAAGTCTGGCCCAAACATTCTCATGTTTGTTTTTCCAGGAATTCGTGTATCAATGCTGTTTAGAATTAATGACACACACACACACACACACACACTCTCTCTCTCTCTCTCTCTCTCTCTCTCTCTCTCACAAGATATCTCAAGAAGCTGCAGTGTGTCATCAATTCAAATTCATATAATCATTTTCTGTGGAAGTTCTCTTTAACCCAGTGCTAAACTATCCCTTTAATTGTTACAATATTTGTTTTTTCAGCAGTTAACTGTCATTTACCATCGTTTGCAAATGTGAGAAATTTAAAGAGTGCCTTGTAGTCAGCAACCATTATGTTATTCAAATTACTTAACATAGGAGTGAAAGTTCATACTTTACAAGACAGAAATGTTTTCATTCTGTAATGTGCATTGAGCAATTCAAAATTGTGAAGGGAGAATCCACCTCAAGGAGAGAAAAAAAAAAAGGTTTCCAGAATGAAATTAATGAAATCAAAGTAATAGATCAGCATAAGTTTAAACAGAATCAGTTACAGTGCACTCCCGTTATAATGAACACAGTTATAACAAAATTCCTGTTAAAATGAAATCAAAATTCTGGTCCCAAAGTTATCAACTATCTTTATCTAAACTATGTTGTTCGGTTCTAACAAAATGTCTTTATAATAAAAGAAAACCGCAGGTCCCAAGGACTTTGTTATAATGGGAATACACTGTTCATGGTAAGAAAACTGGAAGAGCTGGAATGTTCTTTGGTTTGATCTGATTTCAGTCAAATTGTGATTGATCTGTGACTTTTTTCTTACTACAAGTGTATTCTATTCATGCAATGTAAATCTCCTTGGCTTGCATTCTCTCTTCAGACTAATTCACAACATTTTGCTGAAAATATTCATCTGATTGGAATGCCAACTGGATTAAAGGTCATTTTGTCACACTCAGTTTACCTGTTTGATTAGACTTTTACCAGTTGGATCTGAAGGCTTCTTCAGAAGAAGCCCAGTAGACGAAAATGTAATCAAACGGGTAAATTGCAACTGATTGTGACAAAATGAACTTTCATCCAGTTTACAACGTTGTGTACAGAGTGTGGTACAATGTAGACTGAACAGAATGAACAGTGGAAGTGATTTCTCATACTGCCGCATATCATGAAAGTTGTAAAGGGAATACAGTGTACTTTTCTTGTTCACATCCATGTTGAATTATGGGCTGCGATGGTTACGTTGCATTTGCATGACAATCAAGATGTCGTTTAGATTTGAAATGAGAAGTAATCAACACTGCAGTAGTCAACATTAAATTTGCCTGTCTTGCGCAGTTTAGTACAGAAAACGAGTGAAATGTGTGGTAATTTACGCACTCAGATATTGAAAGGTGGTGGTGTGTGTTTGTGTGTGTGTGCGTGTGTGTGTGTGTGTGTGTGTTTTCAGAATATTTTTAAAACCCAGGTGTATGATTGGTATTGAAAGAGAAGTCTGATAAAAACTAGGTTTTTTTTCTCTTTGACAAATTCCAACATTGTGCATGTGCTATTGACAAGTGATATTACTATTGATAAGATTTACCATAAGAAAAAAATATTGCTACTACAGTACTGTATACATCGAATATTTCGCGAGGTTTTTATTTTCACGAATTTTGCGAGTCGGCTGCTATTCGCGAAATTAAAAACAGGCGAAAATATTGACTCTAATGCCGATATGAATGTGAAATGTGAAATATATGGCATATACAGTATTGCACATGGTGTGCCATGAAGATTATCTTTGTCAAAGGATACATGTAGAAAGCTTTGTCCCTGAAGAGTGGCAACAAAATTTGGCCAAAGTAGATAGTTTCTTGGTCTGAGATATGATTGATAAATCAGGTCATGAAGCAATAAGCTGGTTTTAAACATTTCCTCAGTGAGATCACTATCCTCTTTGAGGATGTGCAAAGTAGTGGAATGGGGAGCAGTGCTCATTACTTTTTTTTCCTCCTCTTTATAAGACAGAATCACAAAGAGAGGATCAGCTTTTCAAAGTCCTGTAAGTCGGCATAGATTTGCCGCATTGTATCTTCATATAGCAAGACAGATGAGAGACAAACGAACAAAAACAGATGCATAAAAGGGGCAAGTCATTTACATGCAGTGACACTACAATTTTGCCTACTGAATGTGACACTAAGTTTACCATCATGTCTAAACATTAAATTGACACATCCCCAATATGGAAGCATGCTACTTTACCATGAAGATAATGTATGGAGAAAATTCATACACACCATGGTTAATGACTGCTCTAAGAAAGCAGGTTACTTAAAAAAAAAAGAAATCCACTTCAAAGTTTTATAAATTTCATAACAAAGAGAAAAAAAAAATCCCTGCAGAACACAACTGGATGAGAAATAAGGAAGTTATGGCATTCTGAAATCTCCAAATTTTTCAGAATACACTTCTTTACCAGTCGCTATAAAGATTCAAATCAGCAAGTTCTTATTTCTTATCAGATTTTTGTCATTTCTGGAAAGTTCTATTCGGGTCTTTGTTTCTCTTTCTTTCATAGTTTATCTATTTTTGGGGTGGATTTCCTCTTTAAGAGAAGCACTCTTTGTTCATCACAGCCAACAAGAAATAGAGATGCAAGCAGACAAACATTTCTTTGAAAAAAAAAAATGAATGACACAGTGTATTTATTTCTTTATGTGAAACATCATTAATACTGGTGTGAGGTGTATAGAATCATATTTGACAAACCGTGTAATTGCACCAAAAGTTCTTGTGGTGGAAACATCATACATTCAATTTCAGTGTGGTATACATTTTACATGCACTATACATTAATATTCTATCATCTTAAAGTGATAATCATCACATGAAAACTTAACTTGACAAGTAATTATCAATTTGATCTGTGCTTTCTGAAAAAAAAAAAAAAAAATCACACGTCATATTTCTGAGTAAAAATAGTCGCCCTCACGTCCCGGTTCAAAAGCATATTATATGCCACATATGTACATGTTTTTTTCACATCAACCATGACAGTGGCAATTCATTTTATTCATTTCACCTTTATCATTTCATTCCATCATACAAATTGAGTCCTCTGAAAATGATTAGCGGGAAAATAAAACATTTTTGGTCCTTTTGTCCTGGAAGCTTTGGTGGTATTCCCTGAGTGTTGTTACAGTGATGTAAGTAGTATGGCAATATGACAAAGCCTTCTGGTGTGAAAACATGTTTAGTGATTTGTAAGCATTCAATGGTACACATTTTTTAACTATTTCCCACTTCTGCTAAAATTTAATTTGATCTGTTGCTCTTAATTCAGAGAGTTTATACATACAAAATCTTTCCAGGAGATAAAAACTAATGCACCATAAAGAAATAGCAAAATTGTTGTATCATGCTACATGTATGCTGTGTAGTACTTGGAGTATTGTGGAAGAATCACATTTCTGTTCTTTATATAATTCTATGTCATAATACACTGCAAGAGGTACATGTAGACTACATGGGTTTTCGCCAGAAATTTTGCAACACCCAAAATGTTGTCCTCATACAACATATGAGACTGCATATACATGTGTATTACATTCCTACACGTATTTGCTGTGCTTAAAACATACGGGACCAGTAAAACACATTCAAAGTTGATATTCTGTTTGTGCATTCACTCAGGTGAATGAAATACACCACTTCAAGGCTTTAGCTCCCATGGCCACCAAGTTTTGGCACTTATGAGGATTTCATCCGTGTTTGAAGAGAACTTCACCGAAACAGTAACTTACAATCAGTATGGTAATCTAACCATCACAGCAATAAGTGGAAATGCTGAGGACTGAATAGCACATGCTGAGGACTGAATAGCACATGCTGTGGTAGCATACAAGGTAGAACATGTTATCTGACACCACATGCAAGGTCATGTTCCATTATGAATAGAGACCATTCACTATTTGTTTTATAAAACACCTCAGACAAAAATGTGTAGGGTCCACAGGAGTACTATACACTGTACATGGTTGGTGATGTCACTGTGTACTACCCACAACCCACTTGGTAATTTAACACTTGACAGCAAAGCGTGTGATAGTACTCATTTAGTGGATGTCGAAAGTACTGGACCAATCAGGTAGCAAGATTTTTTTTTTCTCTCTCATTGTTAGTTACTATAGAGTACTGCAATGGTACTTGTACATTCTCAATTGCAATTGGGCCATGGAAAAGCACGAGTGACATTAGATTACGAGTTCTGACTCTTGAAGCATTAGCAGTGCTGTATTTACTGATGTGAGAGATCTTTTGGGAGCACTACATTCAAGTATGATCAACTTGGAAACTTCTAGTGGAATTGGAAAAGACTAATAAATATTCATCTCGGATTACAATATGTAGAAAAACAATGGAATACATACTATACATGAACACACAAAACATAATTTAATCCTCCATGGAATACAACTACAAGTGGCAAGATGAATATATTGTTCATATTTGGTGGATACAGAATATTTGATCATCAGAATATAACAGTTCACAGCACCTGAAATACAAAATGTATACACATGTGTTGTATAAAATCTTAAACAAGAGTGTAAAAACCATTGTGATATAACAATTTATCAAAAAGATATGTGAGGTGAGACACAACACCGAAACAACCTTTAATACACGTAGTTACAGAGTGATCGTGTTCTCAGATTATTTCTAGAGAGGTACGAGACGCTGTACATCAAGCAGTCCAGATCAGTGAAAGAGTGACACCCCTTGAATACCATCCACAATAATTTTGAACACTGGCAATGAAACATCTGCAAAACGTCACTGCAGAAAGCTGTGGAATTATTACAAAAGATAACTAGAGAAGCACTCTAAGAGCATGACCTCCGCCAAGTATGCAGCTCATTTCCACCACTGATCTTGCTCTTCCATAGGGACGTCGGTGATTTCCACCCATACGTACTTTAATAGCACTGTGTGCTGAAAGTCGCCCGATTTCCCAATACTAGTATAGAGGCCTTTGTTACGTCATAAACCCTCAGCTGCACGGCGCGCCTCGCCCTAGCAGAAACTAGAGCAAGCACTTTAGTGCGCGCATGCAAAAGTTAATCGTTTGTTACTTGTGTCATTCTCAACCTTTCCTGCAAGTTTCATCCAAATCTGTTAACTACTTTTTGAGTTATTTTGCGCACGGACAAACAAACGAACACACAAACCAACGGTAACGAAAACATAACCTCCTCCCTTGGTGGAGGTAAAAAAAATTGTGCATTTTCCAAAACAGAGATATCACTAGCATTCACATACAGTCAACCTTGCCCAAGTCAACCTTGCACGAGTCAAAAATTAGACTAAGTCAAAAAAAAAGTTTTACACCAGATGGATAAAAAGATGCATTAACCCGTTGAGGACGAGTCCCGAGTATACTCTGGCAGGTGTCTATGAGAAATGCGTATTGTAGCAAAATCAGTCTGTCCTCAACAGGTTCATTTTGATGTGTAATTCGCAAATTCACATAAGTGGAATGATTTTCTCCATTCCCTTTGGATTTGATCGAGGTGAGATTGACTGTGTATGCAAATTCAGTGGGTTGATGACGCTATTTCTCAATGTTCTCCTTGATTAACCCTTTCTGTACCAGGAACTCTGGACAGTGTGTACAATGCTATGAGGTTTTCTACGCCAATCAGCACTCAAAGCACACAAGGGGTTGAATCAGCTCCATCTCACTAATGTCACCTTGCATACAAAGAGCACCTCCTTCCTCTCTCTCTCTCTCTTGGGACTGATATACAGCTCTTTGAATTGCTGTAACCTGGGACCATCCTTTCCTACATCTGTAGTCCGTTTGGGATTTTGCCACTGGCAGTTAGCTTTGGAGACAAGCTTTGTGCTGTAATGTGCACCATCTTCACCCCCTGCAGAGTATTCACTGCCAAGTTTCAAGTGCAAGGTGTAGACCACTTTAGAGTCATGTTTTGGACTGTATCATCTTAATCAGACAGTGAGATATCAAATACATCAAAAAATAGTTTGGCACTGCTAAACAACCTGATTCTTGCACCTGGGGGCACTGCAAAAAACAAGTTTTTTATTTTTGCGAATTTCGTAAGTCAGGTGCTAAAAACACGCAAAAATATGAACTCTGATCCCGACATGAACGTGACGTGCACGCATACATTTCTCCATTCAGTACTGTACTTCATAATGGCGAATTTAACCATTCACGAAGTTGTTGGGAAGTCCCGATTCGCATAAAATTACACTCGCTAAATATACGTAATTTTTTCTGAATGACAGACTAATGACATCACTTCTACTATGACCAAAGAATATTAGATCATCAAACACCAGAATACAGAAATTCTATCATCACACAATTCAAAATTTCCACATGGATGCACTACTTATACATACACCATCTCTCACAAACACAGACTCACACATAGTGAAAGATGCCATATCATGAGTACCATCACACAATCAATCCTTTTTTTTGAGTATGCAAATTGGTTCTGGGTAACCCCTACAGTTGTATAACAAGTGAAGTACTCTTCAAATGGTAGGTAAGTCTTTGATCCAAGCCCATTCTGGAAATATGTCATATGGATGTGTTCCCCGTGTGGGGCTATGGTCAGTGTTCGTGTCAACCAACCTCTTAAGCTCGTATCTACATAATACGGAACTTGTACATTCAGCAAGTTCATACCAGACTACTTTTTTTTTTCTAAATGCTACACTTTCTCTGTATGGAAGACTACAGGTTTTGTTCATGCTCTAAATCACTCAAGATGGATTTGTATATTTTGTTCTTTTCACATATTTTTAATTCTGTGTGTACAAGAAAAACAAGCAAACATGGAACATAGACTTGATATGGTACGGACATTGCACTTCAATAGAATTGTTAACATGTATACACTGAGCGTTGAATTTGTACAGTGTATCGCATTACTCAGGTAAGAAAAGTTATTAAAAGAAATCCCTTCATAACTGAAATGAGATGCAACCAAAAAACAAACAAACAAAAACAAATAACATAAATAACATAAAAAAACAAACACACAAAACAACCTGTTGGCATGAAAATTGTCACTTTGCATTGTCCAAAAATCAATTATTCGAATTTCAACCACTGAGTGGATTCAACACATAGACCAGCCTCTTGGTTGACATTGTGAGGTAATTGGGACCTCCATTATTGCACTTGATAAAAGTCTTTCCCATAAACTGGGGAGAAGAGGATAAGAACTGAAGCCATTACAGCTCTTTACCCATCCTAAGGCATGAGAGTGTACCAGGGCTGCCAACAACATTCACCCATCAAAATCAGAAAGATTCCAAACAGCAATCACAGAGGTACAACATGTACTAGCATCTCAGTGGGCAACACAATTCCTGAATCAGGGAGAATTTGAATTCTCTTAATATCTAGATGTTAAGAGATATCAAAGTTTTCAGGTAGTGTCCTGCAGAATCGGGGTGACTTGGCAGCTTTGGTGTATGCACACTAGACCTTTTCTCCATACGACAACTGACGCCACTTCTTGAATACCTGCAATGAAGACAACAGACGATCAATTCTAACAATAAGCAAATAATCAACGTAGGTGAAGGTGATGGGACAAACTATCGCTTTCGAAAGGGATCTGGATGTAGCTATCTTTCCGAAGCGCAGCTGAGGAAAGATAGCGTACACATTCAGATCGCCGAGGAAGTAATAGTTTGTCTCATTGCCTGAAACTAAAAATTGATTATTTGCTTTATATTCCACATCTAGGGTCCTAGAAATTCCCATTTTATTCCACATCTGAAACCGTTTTAGCTGTTTTTAGGTATCCTTAGGGCTTAGGCTACGTAGTTTACTTTAGACATGTGGGCGTACTCATGACAAAACAATGAATTTGCTGCATGCACCGTGCGGCACCTAAGTGAAAGTGCGTTGCACTGTGGACTATCAAGTGACCTAGTTAAATGATAGTTCACAGTGCAACGCACTTTTATTTCGCGCGTACTCATCTCGCGTTAGGACTGTATGGACTGAAGAGATCAGCGAAACAAAAAGGACTATCAACATAGAGTGTAACAAACTTTTCTTTTCAAGTGATATGATGGGCAAAACTACGCTTTATCATGTGATCGTAACAAAATTTAGAATGCAATGCCCACTGCACAAAGACCACACGTGACACATAAATATCTTATGACCATTCAGACAATATCAAAGTTCGTTTGATATTTTATTCAATAACTCAGTACAAATTCTGACAGCAAGGGAACAGTGGGTAATCTTATGAGCAGTTTGAGCCATTATCTCAGACACTATTTATGTCATCTTTTCTCAAAAGGATGCAGTTGTGCATTTCTAATATCATATAAATTATTTATCCAAGCAAACAGAGGAAAGGCACTAAATGCTGAGAAAAAGGGCAAGAAAACTTGCATTTATAGTATTAATGGTATACAAGCTAAGTCAAGTCACTTTTTTTCTTTACTAAATATCCACAGATGACACCATTCTGATATCGCTAACACAAAAATCCATCAAATCCAAGGACCTTTACCTTGACAACCAGGATGCGATCTTCTTCCTCCAGCATCCTCCTTGAGACCTGCTCCTGGATGAAATGCTTTCTCCACGCCTTCCATGATCTTCGCAAGCTCCAATATCGGGCCTGTTAAGAGGACAACATGGGACTTGATTATGGTGATGACGACTGATTTTATATCACACAGGGTGTATATGAGCTGCCCGTATAATTACATAAAATGCTCAATCTAATAATCTGGAAACACTGGAAAAGCGAATCCAGTTTGATTCAATCTGTAAATGGTTACCAACAACACCACCAGGCTAATCTCGACATTGGATATTAGTTACGTCAGGTGTTACGTGTACTTGAATCAAACCTTCAACTCAATAGTTCTGCATGCAAGCAGGAATAAAGATGCCTAGAAGAGAAGTCACATAGGTACACTTTGAACTCTTACTGAGACAGCAGACAAAATCATCCAGTGACTGTCATAACTTTGCTATGTGACAGGCATTCACATTACACATCAGATAATTACAGTGTGCAGATGACTCACTCCCCTGTACCAGGTACATACTCTTTTGGTGTACCATGAGCTGTGGTGAAACGACTTCCATGCAGAATGATAACAGTTATGACTCTGCAAGCACACTGGGATGCATGTTCAAGTACAAACCAGTCAATCCTTAATAGATGACCAGAAAATTGCATCCTACATTGTGTGGCATTCTGATTCTAAACAGACAATAGCACAGAAATTTGTCCATCTCAGTGAAGAGTAGTATGAGTACTTCATTTACACTCACCACTGCTTCTGAAACCATTCTCTGGTACACACGACCTTTCCACAGCCCCCAATACTTCATCTCCAAGAACGTCTTCCGCTTCTCCCATCTCGACCAAACAAGGGCAGCCCTCCACTGCCTGAACTGTCTCCGCCTGTGAGAGGTAGGAAAGAGATGGAAGACGAATAAAAACATCTCTCAACAGCATGGAATAGTCGAACCCGGGTTGGTCTCATTCAAATCAAGTGGGACTTTCCAGATTGTTTCAAGGTCCAGCAAAATAAATTTGTGCCATGCCTTACGATCTGTACAATTCTACTAAATACATCATTTTCTTTGTTCACGTTCTTTCCATCACTCAATCTTGAAGCTGACTGTGATTTTTTTTTATATTGCTCAACATGACACCAGTGGGTCAATGACAGGATTCTGAAGAATAAATGACCCCAAAGTGGCAAAACTAACTTTTAAATGCAAACACTTCCATGCATTTTGCTTACACAATACATACATGTAAGTTGCACAGATCACCTCTTTTTCAAAGTCACACCTGGAATACACCTCAAAACTCACGCAATCTTACTACCAAACCACTGCAATGACCACTGCATTCATCATCAAATCAGTCCAACTATAACAGCAATAACATTGCACCTTTACTCAGTACTCTGTAATCACATGACCAATCACATGACTTGTCACATGGCATGGCAGCCATCACTCACATGACTTGATGGCTCCAGTGCAGGTTAGCCAGGTCATCCAAATCTTGCTCGTACTGTGCTATCAGCCGCCTGGTCTCTACCCGTCTCCTCCACTTCTTGATCACTCGCCAGCTCAGCAACCTCTCCCGCATCCTCCTCGCCTTCTCTTCCAGCACAGCATTCCTCCAGCTACCAAAACATCTGGGGTCAGAAACAAAAAAGACGGGACAGTAAACTTGTAAACTTTTATGAAGTGGAGCGTGATCACACTTTAATGAAGACATTGAATACTGAATCCATGCTACCTGCAGCAATTGCTTTCAAGTGCTGTAACAATACAGATGATCATGTTAACACTGACATTTGCGGTGGCAGAGGAAGCCTGCTTGTTTAAAAATGCAGTGATCACGACTCTGATTAAGGAGGTGATAGCAAACGATAGATGTGGTAAATTATGAGAATGGTGCTTGGAGAAATAATCGTATCACTTGACTACATACTTTGCCATGATCTGATCCTCTTTTTCCTGGCGATATGCATCCAGCCTGTTCTGCAGTTCTCTCGCCTTCCTGTATTCTTCCTCCCACTGCCTGAAAGCTGACCGGACAAGACGCTGATGCATCTTCTTCATCATCTCTTGCTGAAGGGAGGTCAAGATTCTCTTCCTGACGGTGAATGTCTTCCAACTAGAGATTACTCTGAAATTAAAGAAAAGGCAGAGAACTTTCAGGGGAGCATTCAATGTTACAAGCTCTCGTGAGAAATTGAGGACGGCAATGTGTTTTAAGCTCACACTTGTCAGATTGCAATTGATTTATAACAACAGAAATAACCTGCAATTCACCAGTTTGAAATGATCTGAACTTGACCATCACTGCATATAGGCCGCAGCCAGACTTTGCAATCTAAATTCTTGATAAACAAAAACTGTGCCCTCTATGCCAATCTATGCAGTAAACTTGAACACTGGGTAGATGTTTCTCTTTACAGTGACATCATACCTTCTCCTTAGACCATGAGTGTGATGTTGCCTGGCAACTGTAGCCTTCCTGCTCTTCTCCCACCAGAGGGCAAAGGTCGCCTTCAGCGTGAAGTGGTTCTTGCGCGCCTGCATGCACTGCAGGATGATTCTCCTGTTGGAACGATCTGAAGACAAAAACAACAGCAACAAAACATGAAACAGACAAAGGGGAGAGTATTGGCAAGTTTGTTCCTACACCTGGGGAGTGTAAAAGTGAAGAAATATAAACCTCAAGAGAAACAGAGATCCACGCTGATGAGGGAACACTGATAAGATATAGATATTTGTCCAGTGATAAGAGATGTGTAGCAGATACTCGTTTGGTTTGACTTTTGTCCTGTGAGGGGTGGACACTGGCTTGGAATCTCGTGGGTGAGTTACAGAGCCACGTCAGGAATGACTCTCATCCAAGACACCCATCACCCTTTTAAATCAATACTAGTAGGCCATTTCGGAGTTACAATCTGAACATGTGCAGATATAGGTCATTGCAGACCTTCTCTTGATATTGACTTATAACTGAAAAACTGGATAATTCTTCATGAAAACTAGGATATTAATATTCGTGTAGAAAAGAACCAAGAGCATATCAGAATGTACACTCAGGTAAATGTGTATTCTTTTCGACCAAATTAACACAATAGATTCACGCAGCACTTACATGTAAATTACCACTTTTTGCTTGGGTGTTTCCAACTGCTCTTCTAAAAGATTATGCCATGTTTTGATTAAGTCCGTGACATGGTTCTAGGGAGGTCATTGCAGACTAGGGTTAACTGTGAACTGGCTTATACATAGCCTATAATCTAGGCAGGGATGCAGCTATTGTCTTTGCTGTTACGCTAAAGGTCTGATGCAGCGAGACTATTGTCTTTGCTAAGCGATACATCTGATGTGGCGAGACTACGAACAGTGGAAGCATCCACCGCCTATATCCACTCGTCTTGCTTTAGTCACTGTTTTCTTATCATCGACTATGAATCCGTGGCAGTCTTTGCATGAAAAAACTGCCATCAATTCAAAGTCAATAATGAGAAAGCAAGGATAAAAGCAAGACGAGTTTATATAGGCGGTGGATGCTTTTGCATACATCCAGTGTTCGTAGTCTCACCGCATCAGACATATCGCTTAGCAAAGACAATAGTCTCACCGCATCAAATGTTAAGCGTGACAGCAAAGACCATAGCTACATCCTCCGCCTAGATTATACGCCAGACTATACATGGAGTGATGCAGACATACGAGGTTGATGCAGTCAAGATACACTCACCCCTACTCCAGTCTCTGAGAGCACTGAAGACCTTTCCAGCGAGCTGCAAATCTCTGCTTTCTCTAAGTCTGGCCACCTTGCGTTTGTTTGCTGTCGCCTTCTTCCACTGAAGCCATGCCTATATTCAGAATATTACCAGTCACATTGACTCACTGAGAATAACACTTAAAGAATTCGAGAAGCTCAAAAGTTGCATCACAGGCTATTCAAACAGATTCATTTTTCGACCTCATGACTTCATCAACTTCTCTATGAGAATAACTATCAGTGATGAATTGACAACATCTACTAAAGAAAATTAAGTTTTACTTGACAATCTCAAGGTAGAGGAAGAAAAATACATTGGGCACACAGAATAGCAAAAGACCTGCTTCAAAAGGTAATAATTATAAAACAAACATTTTATTTCTATGTTTTATCTCAGGACCTTGATGAAAAACAGCTCATGCTGATCAAGCAATCCTGAATAAATATGTTTTAATAAAATAAAATAAAATAAAATACAAGGAGTAGGACAAATTAAAACTTTTGAATCCACAACTACAGACAGAATCAAGGACATTCGCCCAGAATTTCAGGACTTTCATTGATGCTTTCACTGAATGAAGAAGTTCTGACAGAAGTATGGCAAGATCTGACATGAGTTTGCCTGTCCAAATGTTATCAAAGTGAATTGAATGTACATATCGGACTTCAGAACATTTCTATTCAATATCAACACCATCCCTGATTGGACATTTCACTCCATTTGACAGCATGGAATGGTTGCAAGATGATACACACACACACGACATCTTGCAATTTGGTTAGTTTCGTGCGTTACCATGGCAACAAGCTTCCGACGATGGCCATGCTCCGCCTGTCTCTCCCTCTGTCTCTGTCTCCAGTGGGAAAAGAAAGCCGACATCGTCTTCACATCCATCTCGACTTTGACCTTTCTGGCAGAAGCACGGAGTGTAGTCACATGACTCTGCTTTGCTTGCCATTTCCTGAAGTACTTGGAAAGCTGAAATAAGAGACAAAATTTCACTTCACTTTGAACTCACTGTCTTACTTCCATATTTAATATTCAAGAATGTAGCAAGGCCGGCTGAAATCAAAATCAAAATTCTTTTGCTCCATCGTTTTCCCTCCTGTCTTTACTTCATTTTTTTCTTTCGCAAAGGTGTTAGATGGACAGTTAAACAAGAAACCATGTCATAATAAATTCCATTTCGTAGTCTTCATTTCATTTTTCTATTGCAAACACGTAGCAAGGGGACTGAAATAATAGACTGCATTCACGTAAATTTTATTTTATCATCTTCATTTCATCTATATATTGCACAGATGTAGACTGGGGAGCTGAAATGAGAGACCATGTTCCTATAAACTCCATTCCAGTCAATTTCATTTGGGTGTCTTTATTCTAAATCAGTTTTACAAGGATGAAGCAAACATGGAGGATATAAAAGCCAAAGTTTTTGCGAATTTCATTCTTTATGATTTTTGGACCAATCTGGACCGATAGCAAGTTTTCTCTTCAATCAAGGCAGCACTCTGATTCAAAAGTGTGATTTTAAATCAAACAAAATTTTGTCTAATCATTAAAAAAGAAAAAAAAATGTCTACTTATTTTATACCTAATATCAAGTGAAAATCAATGAAGGAAAGAGCAAGAAGTTTGGATGCTGGATTTTCATTCTACCCTCACTATGCACAGGTCACACATGTGTGTTTGAAATACTGCAGACTATGGAAGTTTGGGCACTGTTTGTAGATACTTGATTGCATTCATGACTTGGCAAATGTGGTGTATTTACTTACCAGGTTCTCTTGTTTGCTATGAGCAAACATTTGTTCCATGCTTGTGTGCTGCTGGGAGATGGTCAGTATACACTTCCAGTTCAGAAATGAGCTGCAAGAAAACAAAATTGCACAGTGAACTAGCCTTTCAACCACCTCATCAAAAGGAGATGAACGACACACGCCATTATAATGCAAACACACACACACACAACAGAAACACACACATACAAATACAGGCACAAGCACTCACACAGCACTCATTTATCAAAGTGACCTATTCATTGTTGTGGAAAACTCTGATTATGGGGATGAAAAAGTTCAGTTGATACCATAACCTTTGACAATTTGAGGTTTATCTTTCAATCGACCACTTCCACAAAGCAAATTGAACAGACATGCACAAATTCAGCAATAAGGCCAAAAAAAAAAAAATTGTTGCATTGGCGTAACATGAGATTTTCAAATAGGGTCGGTCGGGCGGATTTTTTTATTTTTTTATTTTTTTATTTTTTTGCTACCTGCATTTTACGTGTAAAACTCGTGCTCAGCTCAGTAAACAGTTACAACTGCTGCACCGAATGTGCTGTGTTCATCTATTCTACAAATCATTTATGAGGCCGATATTACTGGAATTATACCCCTTCACAGAATTTAAAGATGTTGAAATCCCTATCCTGAATGTTTTCACTTCATATTTTACTATTTTGACTTAGATAAGATAGATGCAAATTGACCCATATGTACGATCTTTTCGTCGCACACGGCGATCTCTATTACAGTCCCACATATACAGATTCGTGTAAGTTCTCCACACAAGAAACCTATGGCAAAACTGTGCACAATACATCGCAGTCTGAATGCTACGTATACACTGAATAAATCTTGTTAGAGTACGTGTCCGTGTTGGAAACAGATGACGTACTGATCAAGGAAGGCTTATAAATGCGAGGCGCCAGATCTCTCCCTCGTACATCCGATATCCCCAGAGCCGTTTCCACTTCCGGGTTTGTGCGATCGCGATCGCAATCAACAAGATATTTGATATCGATAGCAAAAAAAATAATAAAAAAACATGGGGTCGGCGGAATTTTTAGGGTCGGGCGGGTTACGCCAATGCAACATTTTTTTTTTTTGGCCTAATGTGAATAGGCAAACTGTCCAAGCATTTCCCTGTTTTGTTACACATCATCTACATATGCCGTGTACAGAGGGTTGAGCATTTCTGAACAGAAGTTGTGCAAAACATTGTCGATACATGAGATACATTGGACACTTAGCCTATACATTCTGGCACCTAGCTGTTCTAATTATGAACTACTTCTTTCTCTGCCTACAGCACAGCTATTTACCTTCGCAAGACTTTGTTGTCATGGTAACAGACTGCTAGCTGTCGACTGATGAGTGCCCTCTGCCACTGATGAAAGGCATCCCTGAGCCGACTTGTCTCAACCGATGCCGAGAAGACAGCATGGACTTCCTCCAGCTCCTGTGACCTCCTCACCACGTGTCGCCACTTGGTGGCAGCAATCACAGCAAGTCGCCTCCTGTGTTTCGCTTGCTCATAGTGGGTCAGCCATGTTTCTAGAACCTAGAACACCATTGAAAAATATATATTTCATAAGATGATATTGGATGTCCCCACCAATATTTTAATGCAGTGATTTGTGTGTTCATGTCTTTGAATTTTGTTACTTTGTGATTCTTTGTGATACGATGCATTTTTATATCTGGGCATGGACATGCAGGAAAGCCTTTGACCAAGACAAGTAGTCCTCAGACATTGCATCAGACAAGAATTAGACAAGCATCAGACATGTAGAACACGTGTTGCACAAATGAAATAGACTTGCTCCCGTCATGAACCAGACATGTACCATACATAAATCATCCATGAACCACACACACACACTACACATGTGTTGTACCACACATGAACCCTACATAAACCACAGTTGTATCTCACATGTACCCTACATAATACTGCGATTACACCATGTTCCCGGCGGTCATGGCAGCCCCGTTTACCCAAAGTGTAGTGGGCCATGATTAGGTGAGACATTCTTCTGTTTTTTCCCCTTCATATTCTAGTCTGTTCCAGCCTCGCCCCGGTAAACATTTAGCGATCAGACATTGTTCTCAGGCATCTGGTCAGGCTAGACTATCAATATTTTCCGTCGCATCCCACTGCAGACTGCCTCTAAGTTTTGTTACAGCCTATTACTATTGTTGAATCACCCCGTCTTATTACAGTTTATGAGGTTCCTCATTAGCACCTTGACTGCCATGGCAAATTTTTGGACAGTTTAAAAATACAGCATCCACAGCAATAACGGCCTGTCACGTTTGCCTATTCCATCTCACCGCATTGTCTCACATCCATCCCATTTTGTCCACGGTGGCCTGAAACGTGACTACTGTGGCCGCTGGGAATATGGTGTAAACGCAACATAACCACAGTTGTGCCACACATGTATCACACAAGCATTCGACGTCTACCAGATATGCACCAAACAAGTACAACACATGCACACTTACATACCTTTTCTACAAGTTCTCTCTGTCTCAGTCTATCACGCTGCCTCTCCGTCACAAAGTCTTTCCAGGCATACCATGCACCACGCAGTGCTGCCTGAGACTCTCTGGCTTGCCGGGCAGCAGCAAAGTGCTTTGCCTTGTATGCCATCTTCCAGCATCTGAAATACTGAGCTACTTCTCTGCTACGATTCACTGACTGGATGGAATCTAGTGCAGCTCTCTGGCACTTCAGTTTATGAGCGGTCTCTTTCCAGCTGGCAAAACATCTGCAAATGGAAAAAATATACGAAAAATAATGTAAGAAAACCAAATGTAAAACCAAATGTATCAGTCCACTCGTATGTGTGTCATCATTTACAGTCTATAATGAATCAGACTTTCTCAAAATTGCAAAACTTCATCAGCAAACATCTTGCTTGCAAAATTTTAGGTCACATTAACCTGAGAAGTTACAGTAGCATATATCCAACAAACCCTCTTCCTTTCTGACAACTAATAATCTCTGAGCAAATAACCTTACTTAAAAACAAACCGAGTCTTCTATAGAAAATCTCAAATATTTAGTGGACAGTGTGCTCTCAGTGAAAAAACAGAGTGGAATTGCATTATGTCCAAAAAAAGTGTCAATATATTGATTGAGTACTTTTGGCCTACATCTTTATCTAAATACAGTCAACCTCGACTAGTTGAATCTATTTGGACGTAAGAAATAGAGTTGACTTAGAGAAAATTCAGCTTATGAGGAATTAAAATCAGTAGAATATGAAGAAAAGAAGACTTGGAAAGATATTCAACTTTGAATAGGCAATTATTTGACTTATGCGAAATCGACTTAAGCAAGGCTGACTGCACAGAGTAAAATACAGAATAGGCAATTATTCAACTTATGCGAAATCGACTTAAGCAAGGCTGACTGCACAGAGTAAAATACATAATAGTCATGAACTACCTAAAAGCCTAGCCAGCACTGTCGAGTACAAACCTTTTGAGAACCTTTCTGTCGTGCAGAAGCTTGGCAGTGGTCACTTTCTCCAGTTCTGCCCTCCACATGGCCCATCCTCGGCGCACGAGGGCGACGCTCCGCTGGTCGTCGACCATCTCCCGCGAGAGACGGAGCTTCCGACTAGTCGCCGCCCACCGGTGCCACACCCTAACGATGAGACAGAGGTGGCTGTGTGCTGCGCTGTGGTAGTGCCAGTGGACCTGCTCCCTACGGAGAAGTTGTGACCTCCAGTGGTGGAAAGCCTGCAAATTTATATGTGGGGGATGACATGTAAATGATAGAGACTTACCCTGCATCAGCATGGTGACTATGTTCTGCGATTTGCTGAAGTACCTTTTGGCCTTTTTGTGTCATTTATACGAGTGTATTTGCATGGAGAGGCGTGTGTAGCTACATGTAGCAGACTAATCAGTATCGACACTCCTTTTCCAGAGAACCCTATCATACATTGTTGTTCTTTCCTCAGTATTATGCCAGGGTTGAATCATTGACACAAAATACTTTGACCTAGGATGTGTCTGCTATTCAGGAATCTAACTTTGGACCTTTTAAGCAGTAGAGTGCTCTAAGTATTCTAAAAGACTTTCAAACTTTATTATCCAAAATTTTATATTCTAAAAAAAAAAATAGTATAGTTCTCTTCTCTGAGGAAAATCAATGCAGACTTCAGGTGCTCTATTAAAGAAAAAAAAATAACACTGTCAAGTTAAACCATATCCTGCTGTACATTCCGTGGTGAAAATATACTTTTCAAGTTTAAGGGATATTCTTCCTTGCGACGTTTCAAGATAAAGCTCACCAGTTTTTTTCTCCTCTTTTCCAGCAGGCTCCTAGCTGCCTCTTCTCGCCATCTCTTCTCTCTGTGCCAAGCCAGCCAGGCTTTCAGGCACCTGTGGGAACAAGAACAAGTACCAAAACATGTGTCCTTCAGCATGATGATGTCAATTAAACAAAGATTGAGGTGGTGTATAATAGCAAGGTGGTATATAATAGCAAGGTGGTATGGTTGGACCTACTACTCATCAACCGCCTAATGTTTATTTGCTTGATAAGAATATTTAACACTGAAATTCACGTAAAAAACTTGACCTACGTGATTGAGAAAATCCAGCTCTATCAAATGCCGTTGTTCCCTTTTTGATTCGAAGTTTCAGTGCAAAAATATCGCCGTCGAACTTGCGTGGCCTCGTTTCAGCTCCCCGCGGTAACATTCCTTATTAAGATCGACCGCTGTTTTTGCATTGACAATGCACGCAAACCGAGTTGTATTGAACACCGTGTTGTACGAAGCTTTTGAGAAACTTCCATAGACGTTACATTATGATTCGGTGAAAATATTCATTCGAAATTTTGTCCTTGATTAAAACCATTAATGAACAGTGAATTTTTCGCGTTTTCCCACACCATCCTCATCAACAGTCAAAACCAATCCACTTTTATGTGCTTTGCGTGCCGTGAAATGCGTACTAAGCATTCAGTGCGCCAATTAATACGCGGTCGGTTTAAAAGAGGGTGGTCGATATGTAGTAGGGCTATCATATATAATAGCAAGGGTAGAAATCTGCTGAAATATCTCTCATCCATTGATATGTCTACATGCCTCCATCCACCTGTTCACCCATCCATCCATTCATCTGCTTATCTATCCATCCATCCATTTATCTATTCATCTTTACATCTATCCATATATCCATCCATCCATTCATCTATTCATCTATCCATCCATTTATACATTCATCAATCCATTCATCTGCTCACCTGCCCATCCATCTATTTATCCATCCAGCCATCCTGCTGCCCATTAAAATTATCATACATTCATCAGTCTACCAATCCAGCTATCAATCAATCATATAAACCATCCATAAATTCATATGTCCATTTTGCTATCAATTAGTTCTTCTATTTTAACAATCATTCCTCTCAGGGCTCTCCATTTAACTAATATTTACTCAACCCATGTGTAATTGCATGTAAAGGGCTGATGTATTACCTTATAGCACACAAGGGTACTCAATTATGATGCCTGTACTACTTTGATTCAATTCACACTGCACATACTACACTTACAAGTACCTAATAAAGTAAATTCTTCTTTCTCAAAAAAAAAAAAACAAAAAAAAAAAAAGCAGATGATACCTTTGGTTTTAAATCAAGCAGGAAAGAAATTTGTTGGAAGTATTATTTTCTACTACTAAATCACTGGAGAGAGTAAACTGACGTTTGAAATATCTATTTCACTACAACAGCATGTACTACTGTCATGAAACGCATCTGGTAAATAGATAAAAAATCACAATTTTTGTTGATTAAAAGTCTATAAACTCTAGCATACCTTTGCACAAGGACCTTCTCATGGAACAGATCAGCCTGTTTTAGCTGCCACCATCTCAGCTTCCAGAACACCAAGCACTCCCGCAGGTTTCTTCCTTGGATCTTGGTTTGATGCATCGCACACTTCTGAGACGAGACTCGTGATTGGCTGATGTGTGCATCCCAAGATGGGACCTGTCCAGTAGCGTACTGGCTTCTTAAATACTGCTCAAAAGAGAAATTATACAGTACTTTCATTGAGAACAAATTTTCATATAAATATGGACATTGTGACAAACAGGTTGGGCATATCTTCAAGAGCTAAAATGTGTACAAGAGGGAAGAGGATATAGAATTTATAGTGGGCATGTAGCACATTCTTTTCTTGTTGCCACATGGTGAAAACAAGAAAGACATGGTTACAGTAACAAGAACTCAGGGAATGAAACATTTACAAATTCAACTGCAGGTACGGGATAGGAGGGCATACAATTTCAAGCAATAAGATCTGCATATGGTGGGACTCCATACACTGAATACACTGCAAAAACAATAAAGAGATTGTCTTACTACAAAACCATCCTCATAATTTTGTGACACTGGACACATTCTGTCAAAAAAAAAAAAAAATGGTGGAAAACATGGTGCATACAATACAATTATGCCTTGCCCACCCTTTTCATTTGTGCACAAGATATCTCTGTTTTCAGTAAGTAATTTATACTGTAAAAGTGGATACTTTCGCGTGACTAATTTTTCACACTCATCTGGGTAAGAAGAGTTTTGTGTGTTTTTAATTTCGTGGAATCTAGACATCAACTACTGGAACATATGGCAAGCAAAAATATTTGTGTGCTTTTATTTTCGTGCTAGTTTCTGGTTGTGTGAAATGCGCAAAAATTTCAACATCTCAAAAATTTCCACTTTTACACTACAGGATAACTCCTCTTCACAGCATTCTGATTCACCATGAAAAAGGAATATGAGATAATTTCAAAACAGGAAAATCAAATGATTGATTGTCAGTGACTCTAGATGGCAGCTGTTGGACTACACAAGCAAACTTCTGAAACTAGGCAGAAAATGGTAATCCAAAGCTGGCAAAGGACTTTGAGACGCTCACCCGGTCTTTCCATGTATTCCAGGCATACATGAGTCTGCTCACAGCAGCGTGCTCACTGGCCCCCGATTCCTGGACCTCCCTTTCTGCCTGAAGGTGCTTGACTGTAGACCACCTGTGTATGCACTTCCTAAGAAGTACCTTGTCCTGTGCACATATTGAATAGTTCATGAAAACAAGATCTCTACACAATGAAAGAAAGTCTTTGGTATGAACCTGTGCATAATTTATTCATCATAAAACAATAAGTAATACATATACCTCGGCTATCACCTGAGAAGATGGCAAACTACCCATGAGTACACATGTACACTTGTATGTTTACATTCATAGTTAAATCATGTGTATAATACACAAATGTTGAAATAGATATGTAAAAACATATACATATATGAGTAAAAACAGTTGACGTAAATGGACTAATATTGATTGATCTACACTGTGTTTAAAGATGTGTGTCACCCCCTCCACCACAAAGTTTCCCGACCCCCTGATTCTTATCTGTCTCCATAGCTATTGAAATCATGCATCAGCCTAGCAACCATTCTATCCATGCATTATTTCTGGCTACTGGGCAGGAAATCTATCCATGTAAACATGGCCTGTCAATCTCAGAGCATCTTAAATGTACTGACCAACATTCAATAGTCGGGACTGTCATAACTTCACCATAAATGTGTGTTCACTTCAAATGCAAGGCGATCAAATGAGATGTATGAAGGTCATCAACAAACACAAGGTAAAAGAGATTTTCTCTTCACTTTTACAGTAAATAAGGTCACATACTAGACTGTGTTATCATGAAGACCAAGTGAAAAAGAAGGAACCAGCATGGGATTTGAACCTGCATCTCCTACTGCTTACTAGGCAGCAGCACTACCACTGAGCTGATGCAAGTTCGTGGCAGTGACACAATGGTGTTTGAACAATATACCCAATGCCTCACCTCTCTTTCATTCTTTCTTGATCTTACTTGTCATTCATCAGCCTCCAGAGGGGCAAGTTTAATATAAATGGACAGAATTTTTTGTTTTTGTTTTGCTTTATTTTTTTGCTTTGTTTTTTTTTCAGAGAGAGTTTACCTATAGAGTTTTTTGAGTTTTTTTTTTTTTTTTTTTTTTTTGGGGGGGGGGGGTTTCACTGTTACTCTCAGTGAATATCACATGCTCGATCTGCATTACTAAACACAGGATATTCAGGCAGTGCTTGTGCCAGGCTATATGCGCACACTCCATGATTTTACACTCACGCAATGAGCTGAAGCCATTTGGTTCTTCCAAGCTGCCTGCTGCCAGTGCATGAAAGAATCTCTGAGCAGTCTGGTAGCCGTGCCACGTTGAACCAGCTGACAGCAGTGCCTCTGCGCCTTACGCTTTCGGACAACATCCAACCACTGGTAGAAGGCAGCGCTGGCTGGCCATAGACGCAGCCGAAGAATCACAGATGTGAGGTAAGTCTGCAGATCAAAATCATTAGGGGTTTACCATTTATGTATAGAGCCCTCAAAGTAGAATGAGTGGAAAATGATCTTACAAGTCATACAAAGCATAGCTTACAGCATTCTACAACCAAACCTGCAATATCTATCTCATTAAAAAGACAATGTTTCTTCATCTTGATATTATCTTAAGTCAATATGCACAGAAAAATGCATCCTGAAAAAAAAAAGAAGAGAATTTTCCCTTGTGACTGAATGTGATGGCAAACAGACAGCATATCACTTGGAGCAGATACCATCAGCCCAAAATGTGATGGCCTATGATAACAAATAATTCGAGTTCTTTCTTCTTCTTTTTTTGTCACTGTTGCGATGCAGTCTTAGATCTATGCTCCTTCGTTATACCATCAAGTATAATGTCCATTAGAATTAGATTAACCTGAAGGAAATAACATATATTATTAACTATGAACATACACAAGTACAGGAACCAGACATAAATTATAAGCCCTATAACATACCTGCCAACATTTCAAGATGAAATATCTTACTCGTGGATTGCAAAAATCTTATTTTATATGCAAACTGAAGTTAAAAATCTTACTTTCGGTCAAATCTTCAGAAAATACACATGAAAGGTATATCTAAATATTTTTCAAAAATCTGATTTCTCTGACAGAAAATCTGATTTTGCTATTTTTAACGTAAAAAATCTTAACGAATCTGATAAAATCTTACTAGTTGGCAAGTATGCTATAATGATAGGATTGTCTTTATCCTGGGTAGCTTCTTCATTGTTGCCTCTGCTCTACCAGAGGGCCCTGCCATTATCATTACCCTGGTGTTGCCAGGTACCCATTTTAGTTATACACCTGGGTCAAGGGGACATGGTGGGTAAAAACATCATGTTCAAGAACGTAAGCACTGGGCAGGAAGCAAACTCACCCAGTGTTAACTTAAAACAAGGAACTTTGATACGATATACAGCCATGGTGTAGTTGTGCTGATATTAAATTCCATACTGGCAAACTGGCTAAAAAAAAAAGAGACACTTATATCAAACTTACCCTTCTGTTCGTGATAACAGATGTAGTATAGATATGGCTGCCACGGCCGAGTGACTCTGGCGAAGTGCAGCTGCTATTTGTGAGAGGTATGCAGGTATCTCCATCATTGCCATCACCATCTCCATCTTCATCAATGACACTCTCATCATCCTCATCTCCTTTGTCTTCATCCTCCTCCTCCTCCTCCGCCTCCTCCTCCACCTCCCCCTCTGCCTCCTCCTCCTCCTCTTCCTCCTCCTCCTCTTCCTCCTCCTCCTCTTCCTCCTCCTCCTCTTCCTCCTCCTCCTCAGCATCGGGACAACATCCATTAGGTCTCTCCATCTCCATCATTCTATGGTCATAGCCCTCATTGTGACTATAGTAGATTGACCTTTCTACTCGCACCTCTTTCTTTTCAGTGTACGTTCTTTTCGTGAGGGACACCAGGTCATCGGTCAGCACGTGGGTGCCACATCTGCTTGGTGATGTTGCCACATGATAGCCATTGCGAAAATCATGAGGTCCAAAATCTCTCAAGTTGGAGTAGCGTCCTTCATCGAAGGAGAAATGCCCTTGCAGATCATCCTCCTTGAAACGGTTCTGCCAAAATGATGCATTTGATTGCATCACGTTATTGCAATTATTCGAGTGAGGCGAGTGTGTCTCCACGGCAACACTAGAGCTGCTCTTCATACTCCTGACCGAGGCGCTCTCACTGCTCACTTCCAGTTGTCTGTCGCCAAGGTGGTGAAACAGTCCATTCCCAGAGTAGCCACTATCTGCGATGGAGGACCTCCCAAGGTAGCTTGGCTGGGACTCCGCACTGCGGGCGGAGGACGAATGACCCTCCTCCAGACTCACCATTGACCCATCGACCGACTCATTCTGACTCCTGACTTCCACTTCTTCCAGGAAGGCAGGGTCAGCGGTTTCAGGCAAGTGCAGTGACAGGCTCTGCAAGGGAGATGGTGTGTTGGCTTCAGATGAGACCTGGGGGGAGCGAATTTGGGATAGGGACGTCGCGGCTGTGACGTATTCCTGGGACGACTTTGGAGACACAGAGTCAACATCGCTCTCCTCAAGAGACAGAGATTCCTGAGACCTTGGGGAGTATGGTGTGTGATAGGAGGACACTTCACGAAGAGGAGACGGAGTGGCACCAGGAGGAGACTGGTTGTCAAGGCGATGAGATGATGATGATGAGAAAGATGATGTTGCATATGACAAAGTTGTCCCAGCTCCTGAGATCTTCCAACCCTGTGGAGAAGTAGAGGCTGGACGGTCCAGCTTACAGCTAAATTCATGAACTGCTCCTTCCATGGTGCTCTGGACATACGAGTGCCACGCCCAAAAAGCCTGATGGAGTAGCCGATGCCTCATCCTCGCTTCAACAGCTCTAAGTACACAAACAGACAAAAAGATAGCAAAGGGAAGATATGTAAATCACAACAAGCAATTGTGCATTGAGAGCAAAAAGAAAGGTGTACTGGGTCCCACTTCATAAAAGACAATAGGATAGCAACTCTTGCTAGAATAGCAACTTCTCGTATAGCAACAGCCAATCACAAAGCAAGATTCTTTTCGTTACCATGAAACTTGTCATTGCATCAAGAGTAGCTACCATAACAACATTTTACGAAGTGGGGCCCAGATGATCAATTCCAGAATAACTGGTGAGAGTCCCCTGAATGTTCATGTGTTTGAACATTCCATGAACATTTAGGTCTCTTTCTCTCTCTTTACACATACAAATCTAGACTATGGCATTTCATACAATCATTGCTGCTATGAATGCACAGTCCCTTGGCTTTAATGATGCATTCAAGATGGCTTTCCAAGTATCAAACAAAATGAAAAAGAAATGTACTTTGCAAAACACAAGAAGATATCTTCGAATGTTGAAAAAAAAAAAAAAAAGGAAAACAGCCAAAATGTTTACTAAGATTTTGTTCTCATATTTAGGAATGATAAAAGCTTCAATTTGCTGTATTCTCTTCATGGGCAGGATTGTGTGAATGCCATTCAGCTACTAGTTACTGGGATTTTGACATTGCTGTTAATCTTGTTCTTAATCACATATCTATCTTCCCCCTGTTTTCTAAAATTCTAAAATACATCAAGGTCAATTTTGCTGATGGCTTTGAAGTCATTTGGTTTTAATATATCTCTTCTATTTTTCTATTTTCCAGCAGTCACAAAACAGACAAGTGAATGCCACTCCATGAAATTGAGATAAAACCTTAATTCTGTCAAAAGGACAGAAGTTTGACCAACCTGGCTGTGATTTCAAGCTGCAAAGACTTCCTCCATTGTGTCCAGGCCTTGGTCAGCGTGACGGTCAGCTGCCGGTCTTGGACCGTCCTGCATTTCTCATCCTCCTCAGCTTCCTTCTCGCCCCTGGCTCGCTGCCACGCCCTGAAAAATACCCTCTGTAGCACCTGTTTCCTTCCCTGTTTGGGGGCAATCAGGGTAGATTACCACCTCATGATTCCATGAACACATGTACATTGTAACACTGTCCAATTCAACTAAAAAATATATCTGGGATATAAGTTGGTATTTTCCTCCTAAGAATGTACAGAAGTTCAATCTCATTATGTGTGTTCACACAATGAATACATTATAATATTTAGGATTAAAATACAGTCAGTATTTCACGATGACTAGTTACCCTCACATGCTGCAGGGGAGGAGACATATGAATGTCAGCATTCCTTCACACTTGCACTTTCTTTTCGATCACATCAAACACCTTAAAATAACTTAAAATAACAATAAAAAAGTTTTTAAAAAATGAATAAAAAAGTTCAGTCATGGCAATCTATTAAACAATGCATTATGTTCATGAAAATTATCAATGTGAGAAATAAGCCTTGCTTTCCTTTCCAAGGCTAATCTCCACAACCACACAGAAAATAGGCATAAAAACTTATACACACGCACCCACCCACACACACATACTTGTACATACATAACTTTTGTTGCCTTACATACGAGAGCCCCTGCAAATAAAGATTCATGTTCTCAAATCATTATATCAACAAGGTCTAAGATGACAAACTCCTATCAACGACTCAGCTGACCTCATCCCCTGCTTTGTTGTCTCTCTCCATCTCTGCCTCCTCCACCATAGCCTTCCACGACAGGAAGGCATCCCGGAGACATCCAGCATCCCGTTGCCTGGCAACCGCCTTCCCAGCTACCGCCCGCTGATGGAGCCGAGACCAAGCCTGGAAACAGCTTCTCACGAGATCTGCATCCACCTCCTCCTGCTCTCGCCTCCAGCTCTGCATGGAGACGGTCTGCGCTCTAAGATAAGAGGAAGATTTAGACGTTAGAGATACATAATCGTCTGAAGAGAACTTTTTTACAAATTCCATACTTCTTCAACAATACAATGTACGCCTTTGACTTTCAGACTGTCCTTTAGTATCTATTCGCTCATTTTGAAATAAAGATGCATGAAGGTGTGATAGCAACAAAACAACACGACAATGCTACTGTGATTAGAGCTATAGCAAAAAAAAAAAAAAAAAATCACCAATGTTACTGTGATTAGTTTATTCTGACTCTTCAAATATATTCCGCAAGATGTAACTGAAAGAAGACTTAAAATCTGAATGTTATGATCGAAAAGTGACATGGGTGTGGTGAAACAACAAACTTTTATATCAGAGACCCACAGAAACCTATCAAGAAAGTGGCTATTTGCACACGAGATACCTGAATGGCCATCAAGTGAAATTATATCAAATATTATCTGATTCAACTGTTTGTTTGTTTTGGGTGTTTTGTTTTGTGTTTGTGTGTGTTTGTGTGTATGCCAAACTATTACTCCACTCACAAATCACCAGATAGAAGTGTCATTCTGTGAACATGTGATTCTGAGAATTGTCAGCAATTGCAGTGATGCAGAAATAATTGAAAGCAATGATTTCTCACCTCCAGAAAGAGAAAGATCTTGACAGGCATCTGACTTGACGATGGGTGGTAAATTCAAGACCAGCTTTGGTTCGTTCCGCTACATCTCTCCACGCATCAAATACCCTGATACAAATACAAGGAACAAGAAGAGATCAAATCACATACATGTATCTAAAATACAATTGGTCTATTCTGATTTAAAAAAAAGAATTTTCAATGATTGAGCATGTAAAGAGATTGAAGAAAAAAACACTCAGCAATATAGTCATATCAGTATGAAACAAATGCCTCTGAAAAGCAATGGTCTGCATACACAAGCTTCATATTCTAGCGCTCATAGTAAAAGCAACATTAACATAATCATAATCTATGGAAATTACACAACTAAAGGCGAACCAGCAGGACTTGTATGTAAGTTATAGTAGTAGTAGTAGTAGTAGTAGTAGTAGTAGTAGTAGTAGTAGTAGTAGTAGTAGTAGTAGTAGTAGTAGTAGTAGTAGTAGAAGTAGTAGTAGTAGTAGTAGTATCTATAATGATAAGGAATTACCATTGATGAAAGTGATAACAATAATGATAAAGATATAAGAAGAAGAAGAATGACAACAAAAATGATAATACAGTAGTCAGTGTATAATTGGGTAATTGTGTAATAATCATAATCACAACTGCTATCATCATGACATTCATAATCAACAGCAGCAGCAGCAGATTTTGCAATAATTTCAACAAAGCTAAACCTCAACAATGGGTCAAAATATTTGACAGCAAGAGAGAACGAATTCAGTATCTAAATTTATAGAAAACATATGACCTAAATGTCTCTAGGACGTGATAGAAAGGGAGGGAAGTGGAAGTCTCCTTCCTTGAAATTTTCCAGCTCTCAAGGCATCCTCCTCCCACCTTGCCAGGTTCCGCTTCTTCCTCCTCTCAGTAAGGGGCCGGACAGCCCTCGCCTCTAGCATCTCCAGTTTCCATGCCAACAGGCTGCGGTGGAGGTGACTCTCGGCAAGCCGGAGGCGGGCCTCCTCCACTCTCCTCCGATCCTCCTCGGCTCTCAGCAGTGCTCCATGCCACAAAAGAAATGCACCTACCAATTCAAAGAGTGAGCCTCAATCTCAAGTTGTGTCTCTTGTGATTACCGAGTTTTGATGTTGTTTCTCTTTACAATGAAGAAAATCGAAACAATTTTCAAGAAACATTCACAGAAAAATCACAGCCAGTTTCTTTCAGAAAGAAAAAAAAAATATTACATCTAGAACTATTTCATGAAAAGTTGATATGGTAGTGACCCTTGCTGAAATGGCAAGTGGCATGTCAAGAATCCTGCTGCTGCTCCAGGAAGTTGCTATTCTAGCAAAATTTGCTGTTCCATCATATTTTATGAAATGGGGCTCAGATCTTAAGTGGGATTCAAAATAACCATAGATATAGCACAACAGAACAATGAACATTTGATATGGCTATGAAATTACCGTGTAGGAGAAGACAGTTAGTTATATCTGGTATGTGTTTGTTTGTTGTTTACCATTTTCTTTTCTGTTATCATGTTTGAACATGTATTATATCTATCTTTTCATTTTTTGAAGTGCCATGAGCACTGAAAGGTGGACCTGTGCACTATACAAGTAACCATCATTATTATCATTACTATTATTATTATTATCAGTTCATGTAGGATTAGATTGTTAACCAGGACTTACTTTTGACCAGACTCTCCTCTGCTCGTCTGAGAAACATCTCAACCTCGACCTCCTGCCTTGCCTTCTTAACAACAAGCCTCCATCTCACTGCCGCCCTGGAGACGCACCCATGAGACCACCTCTCCCTAGCCTCCCGGCCAGCATGTCTCTCCCTCACCAGTGACCTCCATCGGAGGAAAGCGGCACGTTCAGTCTCCACTGCTCTGGCTGCCAGGCATTGATGGAGGTTGGTCCTGACAAGAGAGAAATCAGACACAATGTTATCTCCCTGATAAAGCAATATCGCCTCGTACGATCTCTTTGAGTCTTGAACATCGTCTTGCTTCAAGTAACAAGAGAGGAATGTCTAATGAAAGGCTAGGGCTTTTGCGTATGCAGGACCTCTGCCTTGGAATGGAAAACCTCAGCAAATTTGAAACATTTCCTCTGTCAAACTGTCTAAAATTTGTTTGAGGTAAAACTTGTTCAATGATTTTTTGGCGAGTGGTTTCAATCAACTCTTATTCACTGCACGCAGAGTGTCTGCAATATGAACAGCACTGAAATGACCTGGCACTATATCTATTCCTGCCTGCATGGCTCTTTGTAGGTACACAATAGGTTCTTTCCCCTATCTCTTCTTCTCCAATTTTATCTACTGCTAAGAAACTTATGACATGTTAATGGCATTCAAACTCATAGTCACTATTAACATTCCAGAAGAGTTTTATCATACTCAATAAAGTTATCATCTATTCCTTGACATTTCTCTTTAAAGACACCTGCTAAAAAATAACTAGAACATTTTTGTAAACTGATGTATAGCAGTACAAAGAGTTCTGTTGCAAGTGCGTGAAAACATATCTCAGAGATGTTCAAACAGCATCATTTATTTCTCAATACCAATTTCAAATTCTTTTTTGTTCGAGAAATTCTAATCTCATAAAGAATCCCACATGACTTCAGTGATACTTTGGTTTCCACCTTGATTAATCAGTACCTGAGTTGTATTTGCCTGCAAGCCCAGTTCCTCCATGTCGTCATGACGACTCGTAGCTGGACCCTGACTACCAGCCTCACTGCCTCCTGTCTTCTCTCCTTGACCTCCCGAGTGTGCCTCCTCCAATGAATGAGGGCGCTCTTCTTTATTGTCTTCCTCGATCTGGACTCCAGGATGCGGTAGACCAGCTGTCGTCGATGCACCTTCAGCTTCCAGAGCTGGAAGGCTTGGCTACGAAGAAAACGAGGTGTCGTAAGAGAGCATGTGTAACCAGAAAATGGTCACCTTAACCCATTCCCCACCAGCTCCCAAAATCTTGATGGATTTTGCACAGCAATAGGTGAAATTCTTTTTTTCCCCAAGTATGACTAGCCTCTCTTATTTCACTGATGATGAAAAAGATTCTTGATGTGCTCTCAAAGATGTCAATATTTTATTAAGTTGGCTTTTTTTTTTTCAGGACCAGCATGATTACCATGATTGGGTAGGCCATAATGTGACTTATGCAACAATGGTGAAGGATGAGATTCAAGGGGAATATGTTTATGACTACTTTTCAAAATGTGCAATATATGGCAAAACATAGCTTCAGTCCATGTATATGCTGCAGTATAGCAAGGAGTATTTAGTTACTTAACAAAAGTTGTAACTTTTCAAGTAGTGGTCTTCAATTGCATATCCTTCATTTCTAGCAACTTTAGAGGGATAATGGCCACTGCTATTATCAGACCATCATATCATGAGTCAAATACATGTATGATATAAAATTGGACTTTATTCAAAACAGAGACATTACAGTTCCTCTAATATTATAAAAATGCTTACAGATCTTTTCTGACATCAAAAAGTACTTGATTCAACAAAGTAAGTCAATTATATTTACAATCCAAAATTGAAAGCTGGATATGTCTCCAGTATAAATATTTTTATTTAAAATCCAGTGTGAACACATGTTTTTCTACATCATTCCCCATGCTCTAGACTCCCCTCCCCTCACCCCCTCCATCACCACGAGGGTGTGACACTCACCGGACTTGCCGCTTTTCAATCTGGCCCCTCATCAAAGACAATCTGGCACGCTCTCTCCACTCTGCAAAGTGTCGTCGTAGGACAGCCTGCTGTCTGAAGACGACGGCCTGGCTGTTGCCATGGAGATTCTCCATTTTGACAATCTGAGTGCCGTGCTTCCATGCAGTCCAGGCCCTTGTCAGCGTAAATCGTCTGAAAAACAAGGAAAGGCAAGCATTTTCAAAATTCCTACTCACAAATCTAGGTTTCAACCGATATTTCTGTGAGATGAGCCAATACCCACTGAAGTGGATAGAAGATGGACACGGATGTGGATAGTGCAGGCAAGAAGGACTCATCAGTAATATTCCATGGCTTTTTGTCTCTCGGCAACGCAAAGCATGTTCTCCCAAAACCAAACTTCCAAATTTCACGGTAACCTCATACCTCTTTGGGACGGCCAATACCCAAAGAAGTTGTTTTATTGGAGGTTTGTGTGGATTAGAACTGTGTAGAAAGCCTTACCTGTACAACCTCCTGGCCCTTTGTCTCTCCATGGCAACCGTCACCATGGTTACCCAAGCACGCTTGACGACCCTATCCTCGTGAAAGACCCTTGCCATCTCGGTGCGACAAAATTTCTTCCTCCGACCGACAACGTAGCGCCTCCAGTACTCCAGACACTTGGACAGCAGGCAAACTCTGTTGAAGACACAGGAAAAAAAAGAATCAATTGAACTTCTATCTATCTTTCTGTCTATCTGTCTACTTATTAGGCCTATATCTACTTGCACTCCTCGGATACTGCAAGTTTCAGGCTTTGCTCACTTGTAATGCAGGTCTGCAATTCCGTTCCTCTGCTGCGTGTGATAGCCTTCTCTCCAGACTCTGAAAGCTTTTACCGTGACATGCTGCATGGCGAGCTGCTCCAGAAGAGACTCTCTTTCACTACGCCAACACACGAGGGCCTTCCACTACATAGGACAAATAACACAGAAAAAAAATAATGAAGGGACAATCAAAGTAAATGACAATATTATGATAATCAGATGATGTTAGGACGACATTAATTTTCTTCTAAATGACTGAAAAGGCATGATATTACCCTGTCATTATCAGCATCAAATTCTTAATTACTGCAGGCTAATACTGACTTTTCTCTATTATTCTATCTTCACAAGACAACATTCAAAATATTACCTTGTTGAAGCACTTTGCCAGCTTGTCATGCCTTAGCCTTCTCTCCAGCTGTTCCCTCTGGACTCTGATGCTTATCACAGCAAACCTAAATGCGTTGAATCCCTTCAGCAACAGGTGCCTCTGGTGCAGGAGTCTAGCTGCATGGTACTTTGACTGCACTTCGCAGTGCCATTCTCGCAGGATCTTTTGTTGCAAGGAAATCTGATGGAATGTGGTGGCTCTGTATTCAGAGAAAAGCAGGAAAATGAGACAAATAATAAAACCTGACTTCTCTTGTAACCCGCTGAAGATGAGACCCTCGTATACTCGGGCAAGTGTCTAAGGGAAATGCATGTTGTAGCAAAATCAGTCTGTCCTAAATGGGTTAATACTCTGTAAAAACTTTTCTACAAATTTGGAATGTCAAATATTCACATACCCAAACCATACAGTGACAAAGAGAGACTATGATTAAATCAAACTTCATAGATACACCCTTTTGAAAACTACTCCATGACAGCAATCATTGTTAGCATTTCCATTACAACTAACAAAAATTATTACTTTCGAAAATGGTTGAATGTGCAACCAAAAACCCTGGAATGATGACGCAAAATTATCTATTTTCAGGAGAAAAGCTACTAATTTCCACCTTGGAGACAATATACAATGGATTAATGTTACCAGAATCAATATTTTTGCAAGTTTTACAGTTTTCTTGAAAATCAGTTGACTCACAAGACTCCTATCCACTCTACCACAGTGCTCCCACTCAATAAACATCATTCTTACAAACTACAGTAGCAAATTGAAAAAGACATATTCATAACAACTAAAAGCAACAAGCAAAAGCAAAGAGAGAGAGAGATTGGATGCGTTCATACTTCCTGAGTTGATCCTGCTCTTCTTGCCTCTTCAGCTTGAACAACCGAACACACCTCTGCCACTTTTTGAACCAGTATGCCTGCCATTAGTGAAACATCAAATACAACACATCAACATTTTATATGTCAGGGAAGCTGTTTTGAACTTCTCTTTCTAAAGCACACTTACAGATAACTTTCTTTTTTAATACAACACAGTAAACCTATATCACTTAACAACAGAAACAGTGTTGCATGAATGAAGAAGGAAGAAAGCCTTTTTTAGAGCAAGGAAATAAACGTGCCATCTATCAATCTATTCAATGATATCCGGTATGTATTTCAGATTCATAATACTGTTCAGAATTGCCACATACAGATAAACAAATTCAGATTGATAGACATCCACTGAGATATTCAAATAGCAACCAAGGCAATGAATGGGAGAGACTGCATATTTGCTTATCCTAATGGCTTAATATCTATACCCCCCCCCCCCCCCCCCGACTGCATAGATCATTACTTTACCTTTGCCACAAGCACCTCATGCTTTTTGACAGGTTTGTTGCAGAGTAGATCCACGAGTTTGGACACCCACAGAACAGAGGTGGTCCGCCTGGTACCTGCACTGGCAGACAGCTTGTGAGTTCCTCCATGTTTCCTACAGGGAGACAGGGTAATAACAAACATGCTGGATATTTGGAAAATCCATGTTATGTACTGTATATGCCATATATTTAGCAAATCTAAATTTTCATGAATCGGAACTTCCCGACGATTTCGCAAGTGGTTAAATTCGCGATCATGGAGTCCTGTACCGAATGGAAAAATGTGTACACGTAGGTCACATTCATAGCATGATCAGAGTCAATATTTTAGCGTGTCTTTGATTTCGCGAATAGCACCTGACTCGCAAAATTCGCGAAAATAAAAAACTCGCTAAATATTTGACGTATACAGAATGACATGCCAATTTTGCACAAAATTATTGCATTGCCACACTACATTTGGCAGTGGAAAAAAAGAAATGTATATTTTCAAACATGAATTGCTGCTGGTCTACTACAAAATAGAGCATTACATGTACACGTATTCTTCATAAAACGCAATGCAAAATGTGAGATTTCAATGACCTTCACATTGTATTACCCACGAGCAGTGGCATCTGTCCATACCTGTTTTTATCTTTGGAGCACCTCACAAATATTTCATTATTTCTAGCTGTTCCTATGTACATGAGCATAATGAAAAAGAATGCTTTCAGAACATAAATGGGCATTCCAAGTGATACTGTAGGTGATGCTGTGATGCTGCAACACTTTCATCCAAAACTCAATTACTGCAGATTCACAGCTTGATTCAGTTCCTCTCTTCTTCTGGAGAAAAAGGTTCATGAAACCTAGATTTATAAAAATGAAATGTTGATGTAACTTATATGCCAAGGAGAGGGTGGCTATTACTTGCATGAGCATTTGTTTCTACCCTTTAAACATCTTATCAAATATTCCATTATACATGTATGCTGTGCTCCAACCACACTGCTCTGCATCATCGTCATGGAGACGTGTCTGGTGAAAGCCCCCTAATGCTCCAGCTCTTTTGGGGAAAGGAAGATGTTTGACCTTTCATTGGTGAGAAATAGAAAGGGCACAGCGATCACTCAACCAGGTATTTAGTCAAACACCCATGAATGATAAGCCCATGCCATCACACATTTCCAGAGCAGGACACTACCTGTTAGCATGTGTTCCTCAAGCCTTGGATGTTGATGCTCAGAGTCATACTGAGCTGTTCAAGCTCTTCTTCCAAATTTGCTGTTATCATCATCACATGGACACATTAAACAGAGGATGCACAGACCATTTCTCAGAGAACAACTCTGCATCATGGAGTTCTGAGCGAATCTTACTTCTATCTTTCATTCATTTACTCAGATATGTTGCTGAAATCCATTGTCTCTCTTCTGCTCAACATTAAATATATCTCCTACTCTGTATGGCATTAATTTCACAAGCATAATATTTCGTGCTTAAAGACTATTATGACAATTTTGCAAGTGTTTCAAGTTGCAAATAAGAACCAAAGACATGTAATGTAAATAAGTATCATCCCCTTACAACAAAGTTGGCAATTTCTCAGATCCCATGTTAAAAAGGCAGTGAGCACACGTACGTTACAGTCCACTGAAGCAATATTTTGAGGCTTTACTGAATTCATGTGTATTTAGCAGACTTTCAAAATTTGTGCAAACATTCACCACTCATGAAACTTATGAGTATACAGTACTTCTTTTGTAACCGTGGAGTTTAAAGAGAAGTGGAATCATTATAGACTCAAGGGTATATTTAACCTTGAGGTCCTCTTCATGTTTTTAACAGGGCAGAGAACTATAAATAGAACATGCAAGTAGTGACTTCAGCTACAATTGTACGAATTCACATTATCTGAGGACCAAAGTTTGACAAAAATTAGTTAGCTGTGCACGAAACCACATATCAAAATTGTTTTCCCCACGTGACTGTACAACACATGTAATTACGGTCCATGTACTGGGACATGAACAGAGAATATGGCGTGAAGTGCGCTCAGAGACAATGTACTAAGAGCGTTACAAATAAAATGTAGTAGTAGTAGTAGTAGTAGTAGTAGTAGTCTGTAGTAGTAGTAGTAGTAGTGGTAGTAGTAGTAGTAGTAATAGTAGTAGTAGTAGTAGTAGTAGTGGTAGTAGTAGTAGTAGTAGTAGTAGTAATAGTAGTAGTAGTAGTAGTAGTAGTAGTAGTAGTATGTAGTAGTAGTAGTAGTAGTAGTAGTAGTAGTAGTAGTAGTAGTAGTAGTAGTAGTAGTAGTAGTAGTAGTGACGATTATTCAATGCTCATGAATCATCATGTTGGCAAGCCATGTGCGGATTAATTCTAGGGCACAGATTGTCGCAGCCTGCACAGACAAAAAGCCTCTTTGAGAAGTGAATACAATAGAGCAGCCACCCCAGTCCCACATCATTCCCCTCCCCCACCCCCTTCCCCAATTCAGTGATTGTGACATGAACAAGCCCATCTACGTTAGGGATTACAAATACAGTTGGGGTCATAATCACATGTCAATGAAACACACTAGATTGTTCCATCAGAAAAGCAGATCATGTTGAATAGCATCAATGCCCCAGTGACTTGACAGAAGTAATACTGATAAATTGCTCCGCAGTGGGCCACTGGCAGGTCAAAGAGGCATATGAAATTTTTGTACCAAAACAGGGCGGGGGGGGGGGGGGGGGGGTAAGGGAGCATCAAAGGAGAAAGGTAAGTTAAAGGTAGCACTCTGGCTTGCTGAACCCTCTCCAAATGGAAACTGATTAGGTTAGAAAATGTGGCTACTTGTTCTTAAAGAGTATGAACAACCAAAAGTGCATTTTTCAAAGAGTAAACTTTCATTTAAACTCCTAAGGATCAATAATTTTTTTTTTCTGAATTACCCATCCCCCCCCCCAAAAAAAAAAAAAAAAGAAATAGAAAGTTTCAAAAAAAAAGTAAAGCACAGTGAAAAACACAAATGAGGCAGGTAAAATAACCTTGTCAAGCTTGAAGGGTTTGAAACACAAGTCCATCTTAATAAGCAAAGTCCATAATGTTGATCAATGGCAGCCTAGGACTGCTATAAATCAATACTTCTGCTACACTAGTACAGTTGTATTGAGTAGTTAACCCAAGAAGGTCAAACTATTGATGGCTTACCCCCCCCCCCCACACACACACACACACAGACAGAGAAAGATCTATGAAAACTTCTCTTAAGAGTTTCAAATAAAGCAAAAGAGCTGCAGGTGGTTACAGTCAGTTAATGACCTTGCCTCTCCCAATAGCATAAAAGGTTCAGACTGAATCTACTCGATAAAGCCCATTCAAAGGTGCATCGGACACCCCCTTCAACCAAACACCGCTCAGTAGGTGAGCAAAGAGAGAGAGAGTCAAATTTCTGGGTGCATTTTCATAATAGCATTTCATTCCGGAGCAGTTGCATTTGATTCCACAACAATTGCATTAATTCCACAGACTTGTTCCAGACATAACCCCTTTTTTTTATTCAACATTGGCTTTTTATGATATTGACGCCACCAAAAAAAAAGTCTTCATGCATGGATCCATTCCGCTTCTTCTTTCTTTCTTTCTTTCTTTCTTTCTTTTTTTCTTTCTTTCTTTCTTTTTTGTGAATGGAGGATTACAGTTGATGTTTGGAATGATTTGTGACATTGTGAATTTGGAATGTTTTTCTTTTTTCTGATGTTCTATACACAGATGGAATACATTGATTGGATGCTCATCTTACAATGTCAGATTGAGGGTGCATCCTTTACATACAATGTACTTTGTTCAGAACTCAGTGTGGGGGAACATGTTATAAATACAAGTGCTCACCAACATTTTTTCTTGTGATACTATAGTAAATACAAATATGTATATCTAATACTAGTACCTAGCTTGTGTTGCTTTTAGTTGCTTTGGAATATCATGTGTCTGATACCTTCATACAGAATTGTGCCCTGATTATAAAAATTGATACATCATGCAGTACATTTTGATACAAAAACAGGTATCAGTTTTTAGTGTTTGTGTATGTCCCTGTGGGTGTGTGTTTGAATGAATCAAGTTTCAATGTTAACAGATTGATCAGCTTGGTGTAATTCTGAACAATGCTGGATAAATCTGCAGAAAAAGAGCAGTTATTGTAGTGAGTTTGTCTGAATGGATCGAAAGCAAAGCTGCACCTCAAATATCAATGGAATACTAACCAAATTAGGTCTGACAACTAACTGACTCCAGGAAAAATGAAAGAAAAGAGGGGACAGACTGTGGTACACGTATGGAGATGTCGCTGTGTATTCAATAACATACAAAAACTTTTGTACCACTCTCTTACCGCACACTGGAGCCAGGAACAGTGTCTTTGGGTTGACTGAGTGGGCGGGGATTTCCCATGGCAGGAGCACTGAGGTCCGACAGGAGTAGATCGTTATCATCGTAGTGACTTGAGCTCTGTAAACCAAAGAGGTCGTGCATGGACACATTCTCAACACAGCAAGAAACACACAAAAATAAGATGTGGCCTCTATATACTAAGTCAACAAACACTGCTTGGCAATGTGACAACATTATGTGTTAAATTGAGAACACAAACATGGATTGCCAATTTGAATGTATTCCACAATGTGGTGGTTGTTCTGTCAGCATGTCATTCATAGCAGGATGTGCAGGGTTTGATTCTAAAGTTGGACATACAGATGTATAAAAGTAGCTGCAATTTGCCAATCTCTTGGTTATCTCATTCACCCAGATTGTATGGTGTATAGAAAGCAATCTGAGCAGTTTCAAAAAATTAACTATATCTGCAGGTTGAAAACTCATCAAAAAAGTCTGCAAAAAATAGGTTCAAAACTCATCAAAAGTTACAAATAACTATCATTCTGTGAGACAAAGTGGATCAATGATCATTTGCTTATATCTACAGTATACATGATTACGCTACCACTCATAGCTAACTGGTGAGGATGCTACTGTAAACTCTACTGTATGTAGTGTGTGGGGAAGCCTCACTTACCTGTTCATGAGGCATCTCCTCTGGTACCCTCCACTGGTAACTGTTTATCTGGAGTTGAGACCTTTTTGTTGGAGAGGTGAGATCTGACTGGTGACCCCTTCTTGCAGGCAATTCTAGTGATTTGCCATTGTGTGAGGATTTGTGATAGGAACTCGAATTATCCAACTTGCTGCTCCTGTGCTGATCATTGGGCCCGACTTCTTGTGAAACTGGAGACTCATATTGTTTCCCAGAAGAATGTCTCAACTGTATGGATTCCTCAGCACTGAGTCTAGTGCGTATCACGCTGGGATCAGCAGGACTGTGGGCATCCGTGGCCACAGATCTTTTTGAAGATCCTGAGGTAAGTTCCTCCTGCTGATCACCAGAGGCACTCATAGAAGATGGCCTTAAATGCGAGAACTCACTATCATGCTGCCCTGATACCGTTAAAGTTCTCGAGAGCCGCTGTGTTGTCTCCAACCTCTGAGTAAGACCACGGTTTCTTGAGGTAGTCAGTGGGATTGTATCCAACTGAGTGTGCAGTGATCCTCCTCCCGGAGGCATCGTTGAATGTTTGGCATCTGTTGGCACTGGATGTGACTTGGTCATGCTATGGTTGGTCATTTTGGAGCCTGATGTCACAGAGGACAGCAAGAGATCGTGAACATCATCAGTGCTGGGATTCAAGGCTGCCTGAGACACCGGAATTCTGGAGCCAGATGACAACCCTGTAGAATGAAGGTGAGATGGCATTGACATCCTTGCATGTGATGATAAAAGCTCACTGCTATCATCGCTGACAGGACCACTCTCAAGTACTGGACTGTGGAGATATTTGGAAAGCACCTTGTCATGTCGGTTTAGACTTCCCTTGTGCCAATAATATAGCTTCTGAGTTTCAACCTCATCTCTATGTCTTGTCTGCCTGTCCAATACTTGAAAGTCTGTGGCAGATGTATTCAGCACAGTTTGTGGCTTTGATGCCTTCTCTGTTCTCCTTCCAGAATGGTGTCCACTCCACTCTACAAGATCTGCATACTCTTGAAGGTGCTTTTGACTTGACAGTCTGTCCTCCACTACCCTGTTGCTTTCATCTACATTCTGAGAGGAAGCAGCAGAGCTGTGGTAGTCTTGGTTTTGCTCCCCGTGCCACCCCGATGCTGAAATCTCAAAATCCTGCTCGAGATTCCTCCGTCTCGGCGATCTCGTCTGTGATGTGGACCTTCTTGAAAATATATCCATATTCAAAGCTTTGTCCAGAACTTCCGTACCAGCACCAAGGTTTCTAAGGTCAGTTGTAGGCTGTTTGGAAGATGGCGTGACATTGTTTGTTACTTGTCTAAGGGGGAAAAATTGTTCATCATAACTTGCAACATCTACATGAAGAGTACTTGGATTGCTTAACTCTTTTGGAAATGCATATCTGTCACTCAACACAGGGTGGGACTGATAATACTGTTGACTTATGGAATGGCTTTGATCTGATCCAAGAAGAGCTGTCTGAGATGAGCTCCTCCTTTGATCATCCCCAGGGGTATCATATGTGTAACTTATTCCCCAAGAGTTTTTGTGAATATTCTCATGTCGAAATTCATTTTCTGGAAAGTGAGCACCATTGTCATAATAATGAGCAGCAGTAGCTTTCATGTTTAGTTCAGAATCCACATTAGCGGTCCACCCAAACTGGCGATGAAGACTCTGAAATTTGTTCGGTTGGTTGTTCGTCCAGGCTTCAGGCATCCTTTGATCTTGCGGGCCACAGTGGATTGTCTCCTCCCCAAAATCAAGAGGCACGCTGGTTGTCTCTCCAGGAGAATCAGAAGTCCTTTGTTCCATGATTTCAGAATTTTTTCTCCCTTCCCCATGAATGCTTTGTCTGTCTCTCCTCCTGCCTGCCAACATCTTGTGCTGTTCCCATGACAACGCATCATGCTCAGATGAATGGTGATTGGGATGGCCGTGAAGGCTGAGGCTACTTCTTCTGAGAATGTCATCAGAGCTCATTGAAGGCGAGTGTTTGATATACACTTCAGTCAGCGTGTGCACTGAGGAAACAAAGGGGAAATCAACAGAAGACGCATTCCTGCGAATTATCATTATCTTCCATCGTTGTTACCTGCAAACATTCAAGTAAATGTCTTTCCTGGTGAAGTGAAAACAGATTTCAGTCCAAGTCAGTTGAGGGCCATTTGAAGGATGTTTGGACTTTTTTCTTTTTTCTTTTCCTTCTTCTATTTTTTTTTTTTTTTTTTTTTTTTTTGGGGGGGGGGGCTTCGTTACTTCCCATATTCCCTATTCCCTTTTAATTGTTGCAATGCTATCGAAAGTATTGGTGCGGTTCTTGCTAGTATATAGAATCATTTGCAATCACATCGTCCCCTTTTCTGTTGGTTTTTCTTCTTTTTTTTTGGGGGGGGCAGTGTAGTGTAGATAGTATTAATTCCACACTCTGTAAATTTATAGGGCAATATCTGAATTTTGAAAAAGTGATTCATATCATCATTTTAAAGAAATCACAGCTGTTCGTGCAATAGAAATGGTTCTTCTCATGTATTTATACTGAGGACCAGCATTTACAAACAACTCCTCAAAAAATATTGAGACAGGGTACTGTTTGCACTGCTCTAGGGAACAGACAAACCATCAAGCCATGAATGGAATACCAGCTTAAGTCAAACATATTTAGGGTCCTCTGTTTACCAATTTCATCTGGGCAAGATCGATATCTACACCACACTCAGTATGAAGAGCTAATATTTACCCATCCCTGTTTGAAACCCTAACCTCATCTTGAATAGCACACTGCAATGAAAAAGGAACTTGCTGGAAGAGAAATGTTGTGCAATGACGCGCTAAATGAGCGAAGGCCGCAGTACCTGTATGTGTCAATAGAAACAGATGGCAGCTGTATTCTAACACAACTACTAACAGGGCATGTTGACAAGCTCACAGAGAGCTGCCTTTATGGATCTGTATTTGACATCTCATAACCACTGTGGACCTTTCCTTGTGTCAGGCGTACACAAACCATATCAATTTGTATTTCCATACATTTCAGTACATTAATGTCATTTCTGATTTTGCATCAAATAAGTGTTTTAATAAGGCTAGTTACTTTTTCATTCAATAAACATTTGACCACAAAATGTAAGTATGGTACAGAAGTATACAGACTGTTTGATTTGAAACATCTGTTGACTCAGAGCAGATGATCAAATGATGACAAAAACAGTTCTATTTGAGAAAATGGGATAATATCCAGTCTATCTGAGATTATTTGAAATGATTGAATTCATGAGCCACTAAAAATACACCTAAAAATGATCAGTGGGTGGTGTATACATTGTATTTTGTTCTTACTATTCATTACATAGCTAGAAGTACAATAATTCATAACAGATAAACTGACTGTTGATGTTGTAGCCCAAAAGAGAGCTGTATAAAAGATATACAGCAATCAGACTAATTTCAGATCAGAGTGTAAAGGCCCATTGCATTCACAAATTATGCGATCACATAATATTTTATGGCTATGTATTTTAAAAACAAAGACTTGTATGAGTTCTAACATCATCTGTTTGGTTTCGATTAAAATGTACTGTACAGAGAAAGGTATTCTACAATGGAAGCTATCAAAGCAAAGAGTTTAGTGGAAACTTGTCTGAAATCAGATGGGCAGCAACAGAGGTACATACATTGTAAGTGTAAGAGGTGTCTGTTCATCAGCATATAAGCCATGGATCTGGTTTCACCTTGAGACGGAATATCATTACAGTGAAGTTTTGGTAGAAATAGGAATTCAGGTTTTAACTTTTTACGAGATGATTCGAAATCACATATGAAATGTCAAAGAGCATACAATTCTAAGAGGAATTCAAAGTTTATTTGATAAAGATCCGTTTTGAAATGGCTGAGATGTCAAAAAAACAAGGCAAAACAAAGTGGTCCTAATAAAAGGTGGGACCCATCTTTTATTAGGACACCATGTTTCTGGATATCTCAGCCATCTAAAAACCAATTGTGACCCACTACAACAAAAGGATCCTAAAGTCGCTTACAGGTGAGCCGAGAAAATCGCGTTTGAAGTCAGATCACCAAAATCTGTCAAAACGTTTGGATTTCTGTTTTTAATATAATTTTGTAGTCTAATGTATCTTCTATCATCTGCCGAAATTTCGAAGCTAAATGATCAAAGGAAAGGCCTGAAAATAGCATTTTTCTGGGCCATACTTGGCTCGCCCGTCAGCGACTTTGGGATCCTTTTGTTGTAGCGGGTCACAATTTTTGTCAAGCAAACTTTGTCCCCCTTTTACTACCACATAAAAGAAGTTTCTAATTATCTTCTAAAAAGTGAAAACCAGAATCCCCATTTCGACCAGAACTATACCATCCCTTTAACCCAAGGGGTTACAGACTCTTTCAGCACTTGGCAAATGAAATGTAAACTCTCACGTCACAAGAAGTATGCTTCATCCCAATGCCTACAAGAGTACTCAAGTTATGTTGAGTGAACTCATCTTCTTTACAGCACACATGAGAAGGACAGCTAACACTTAAAGGACAAGTTCACCTTCATTAACATAAGGATTGAGAGAATGTAGCAATATTAGTAGAACACATCATTGAAAGTTTGAGGAAAATCGGACAATCCGTTCAAAAGTTACGAATTTTTGAAGTTTTTGTGCAGTCACCGCTGGATTAGAAGACTACTGCAGTGTATGATGTCACATGCGTACAACCATATAAGGAAAATATAAAGAGAATTTCACAAAATTTCATCTTTTGAAAAAAGTACACATTCCCTTGACTCGTTACTGACATATGTTATGGGTAATATTATTCCCATTGCCTTTAGAAAGAGGCAAGTCAAGTGTTCATTTATTATGTGTAAAAAGTGAAAATATGTTGAATTTTCTTTACATTTTCTTTATACTGTTGTACTCATATGACATCACGAGCCTTAGCAGTCTCCCCGTCCAGCGGTTCCAACACAAAAATTTTAAAAATTCATAACTTTTGCATCGACTGTCCAATTTTCCTCAAACTTTCACTGATGTGTTCTACCTAATATTGCTGCATTCTCTCAATCCTTATGTTTATGAAGGTGAACTTGTCCTTTAATGAATTTTCTTTTTCTTCAATGTAATCTCTTTATAGTTTTCTAATTACATGTAGTAAAGAAGGAAATAGGATCCACAAGACCTGATATCTTGTGTCATGTGATCATGGCGACAGCTGCTCTGGTTAAATGGATTTGTCCTCATTCAATACACCTTGTCAGATTCACACTGTGCTAACACCAAAACAGTAACTTGTATACAATACTCTAAGTAGAATTTCATAAAGTACGATTTCACTTAAAGTTTTGCAGAGCTTTGTGCATTAACTGCTGATCAAACAACAAATCCAACACAAGGGCAAGTGTGATACAATAGGTGCTGATAGGATTGTCTGATTCCTTTTCATATACATTTAGTTTTGAGATCACCATGTTCATCTGCAGTGAAAGCACTGACACAGTGGTCAAGCCGATTGGCAAACAAAGCAAAAAGTAAGAGTTAAGGACAGCATTCAGTTGCGGAAAAGTCTAGAGATAGGTCACAAGCTTTCTCTTCTCATGAAATTCTGTCCAGAAGTCTTATGTTCCATAAAACTCCACTGGAATCAATGATAGTTATCAAAGTGCTACTGTTTTATTAGTTTACATATGTACATGAAATTTATAGTCACTTCTAATTCTTTCTCATACTGTAGCTTCATGAATTCAATGATTCAAACTGTAGAATCTGTAGAATTACAGTGATAATGACAGATATGCAACTTTCTATGACTGCGATGGCATCTAGGTTTATTCATCCTGTATCTTCCATATATCTCTCATCACTAAATTGTCTTTCTGTTTGTTGGTTTACACCTGAACTACTGCTAGATACATAATGATGACAATGGAAATCAGTCATTTTCCATTTCTGATTCTCTTGCAAATATCAATAGACAGAATGAATAAAGTAAAATGTATAATTCTACAGTACCTTATCAATATCAATTTTCAAATCAATCACATGTAATGGAAATTATACTTAAAGCCACCAAGTACCACACAAAGTTTTCTTCTCTCACCTGATGAGAATGAACCTGATGGTGATGGAAAATCCATTTCATCCACTTCTTCACTTTCATCATACCCCTCTAGATGAGACAAATGGAAGGATCCATTTGATGAGAGCCTTTGTGAAATGTCCAGATGGGCTGTACCATGTTGTGAAGAGGGGTGATCAGAGGGAGGAAGGTGGGAATGACTGGTGTTGCTGGAAGACTGATGTCTCTGTAGTGTGTCATAAAGTTACAATGGAAAGAGAAAAGTACTGCATGAACTTAACTTACACTTTGAACTGTACTTTGTTCATTCATTGGAAATGTGCACTGTATATGTGTAAAGTGTGCACAACAGCTACAGTATTCCAAAACAAATCAACTTGGATTTCCAACACACTGAAGCATGGTATGTTGTACAGGGCACACACATGGATAAATGCTAGTGTTTCTCAATAAAGTGTTCTTGGGACATTACACAAACACTGTATTTCAAGCAGAAGAAAAAACTCTTCTCTTCCATAAAATTTGTGTAAAACTGATTTAGTCCCAATAACTGTGTTAAAGAGGGTATTACATTTGTGAGATAATTGATTATTAAAAAGATTTATCTAATCTTTTTTAACTACATAGTATTATTTTTTCTATGGGAAATATATTGGAGAGTTCTAAGATGGCAATACCACTGCATCAAATCTGTGAGATAATGTGATGATGGTCAGTATTAGAGTTTCATGACTGTATGAGAGGCTTTGAAATAATCTCACTTTCTAATATTTTTTTTTCTAATTTTAACAAGACTATTCTGTTTGTGTGGCAGACAGAAATCACTACATCAGAGCATGAATATGGGTTGAGAGCCCCTTTAACCTGATGGATATCAAATGCTCACAGCAGATGTTGAGGGAGAAGATTACAGCATTTAAATTTACTATTTTTAAAAGTAAGTGTACAGAGTACTAAACAGGTGTGACATAGGACATATGGTGACTATGTAATCACTGACCATTTTATGATTAATTACAATGTACATGTCCTGTGCTGCACACCTGTGTCACCCAGGGGAAAAATACTGTATAACCTTGGAATACTGATATTGATTGGTGTATAAACATACAAATGTCAGTGTCACAAGATCCTGTAGCAGGAGTTTCAGGCATACACTCTTCACCCATACATGTAGGATGTACAATTGTCTGGAATGCTCATTTAAGTTTTCACAGTATATATATATTTTTTCTGTTTGTCATCAGTTTTTAGAGGGTTGTCTCTTTTTAACATTTAAATTCTGCTGCAAAATCAAACAAATAAAGTGACAGCAGAAGATATTGGCATGTATTACAGTATAGAACATACAATGTATAAACTAAGAGAACAGGAAAAGTAGTTTTGGTTACACATGATCTTGAAAATTTGTACTCAGGAAGAATATATTCTTATGACTAACAAATTAATATTTTCTCTCCAAATGTTAAATAAATGTGACCTATTTATCATGTGACATTGTATATTACAGAAACATCATTGCATAAGAGTCAATTTGCCTTCAAATAAGTAAGTTGGGATTGCAGTGAAAAGCTACAAGTCATTCGATATCAAGTACAAATTGTATCATCTGTTTTAAATAGCAGTTGATCATTTGTACAGCATGCGAGGTACACCTGCAATAAATACAAATTTCTGTTTAAAACATTTCATCACACTTAATGTTTTATTGAATACAACAAGAACAAAACATGACTGGATGTGAACATTTGAAATGATTTCAATGTACACATTTGTATGTAAACATTGATGAAAATCTGGTATACACTGTATGTGGGGGGACATCATACAGTGTTTCTTTTTCCCTTTTAAGGATAATGGCTTAAATGCAATACACAGAGAACTATTACTATCTTCTCTTTCTCCTTCTCTTCCTCACAAGACATTGCAAAGATCTAATAACGTTATAATTGGGACGCATCATGTATGAAATAATGGCCGCCCTTTCCTTCAGATCACATCCCAGATAGAATCAGCACTGGCATAATTTGATTCCATCCTTCCTCCCCTTCTAATGGACACTGCCCATTACGATGCACAGTCTGTTGTAGTGATATACAGTACATGTATGGCACTAATTTTTTTTTGCAGCAGATCTCCCCGGCTGCCACTGCTGAAAAGATTTGTGAAAATTGGGAGGGACACGAGCAGCATAATTTCAGTCACTCTCAGTATGCTTCAACCAGCCAACATCCTTTGTGTCAGTGATATTCCTTTCACTCAGATAGAAGGAAGTGGAGGGGCATAATGTCTCTCTCTCAGAAATGTGTGGAAGATGCTAGTAAAATGTTTGAAAGAAAAACCCTAGAAACACTCAGTACTATCAGGGGGGTGGAAGACACTTCCACCTCCCTGGTACTGTACTATGAATACATGTGTACAGTGTATTAATAGAAGTATCAGTTCCTCTCTCGCTTTCTTTCTTTTCCTCTCTCTCCCTCTCTCTCTCTAGCTCTTTTTACTGCTTTTACAGATAAATTTTATCCTGTATTATATCCATATTCAATATAGACTTACAGTGTATAGACCGATTCGGGTTCGTTGAGGGCAGCAGACAATTTGTGGCACTGGGCGCAGCCATAAGCTCATTTTGAGGTGTCTTAGCCGACCCCCCCTCCTCTCCCCCACCCCCCAGGCAACATGTTTATCGCGCACTTGTAACAAAGGTTCGCACACTAAGCAAGCATTCGCGCACTCAGTACGAGACGCCCATTGGCTAAAACAACCATGCATCAGTTTTTCATTCCACGCGCGGAAGGTGGTGGGGGAGAGGGGAGGGGGGGTCAGCTGAGACACCGCAGTAATGGCGCTGCCCATGCCAAAAATACACACAGCGCGTCACAGAATCGGTCTATAGTAGATAGATCTCATATCAACATTATACAAACCAGATCAATCAAGTACATATCAAATTCCCTCTGTTCTTTTCTCCATCTCCCTTTCTTCTTTACTGCAGTCATATCAAAATATCTACTGCATTCAACACAGATCTATACATTAGCTGCTATTCTTCCTCCATGCTCTGTCCTTACTACAATGTAGGTACTTCAGTGAGGACTCCTTAAATCTACATAAGACATATTATCGCTTAAATACTGGGAAATAATCCTCACTCTGAGTAATTAACACTTTCATGTGCCAAATTCAAACTACAATAAATGATGCCACTCACCATCTGAAACTTACTTGATGAAAGATAATGTCAGACACCTCATGAACCAAATGATTTGAAATGCGCAAACAGTTCTGCTGTAAAGGTACTACAGTGTACGCCAAGATGCAATGAATAGTTGCTCAATGACAAGTAGACACTTTGTGCATTCAAAAAAAAATAGAGAGGTTGCACTGCTATAAAACAGTATCATACAACAGTGCACAATTGCAAAGACCATTCCTACTGTCAGGGATAATGTGCTCTAAATTATCTCCTTTCAATTTCACAAGGACTTTGAAAAGTGTCCTCCACAAAGAAGAGTCTTGGGGATGACAGAGAAAAGTGTTAAAGCGGAGCACTGCACATTATCAAAAGGACATTTGAGCACAGAGAAGAATAAGGATTAAGCCTATTTCCATTGATCCACCAAATCAATTGTGAAATGATAACCTTTAAGTGTCTTAGAAGGAAAAGAGACTAGATCAGAATTAGCCATTGTTGCCCCACACAAACTGATGAAAATCAATAGTCATATTGATCGGCCATTATTTTTGCCAGCACTACTATTTATCAAAACAGAACTCTTTCATATTCTATGGAAAAGGAGCATGCATTAAACAATGTTGGACAGTGGAAGAATTCTAAATCATTTGGAGAGTAAAATGTACAATTGTGCAAAACATGAGCATATTACACCTTGAAATGTGCTCTGAAACATTTCAAAATGCTCACTTCATACAGTTTGAAGACCAAACTTGTCCTCTGATAATCTTGTGAATTTCAAATAGATGTTGGATTTTAACATTTTATGTGCAAAATACACCCTACAAAATAGGAGCACAGTGTACAGTACAGCATCTGAAGTATTAAAAGCTTCTTTTTTATACGTTTTCAAATTGAGGTCACAGAAAACATGTCACAAGATTCTTAATTTAAAGCTGGCCACCAGTGGACCCCGACTGGCCAGTTATACAGAAAGTCATCATCCTTGAGTGTCAGGGTCACCTCATTTCCAATCAACAAAATCCAAGAATTGATCATTAATAATCCAGGGACCAAAAATTCCAAAAAACAGACATGTATCTACTATCAAAGCTTACAAAAAGTGTACTGGTACTTATTACACATGTGCAATGTATCGTCACTTGGCACAACACTTGGCTTCTATACGTAATAACAAGCTGTACTGTACAAATTGTTGTTTCATGGCATCTCCAAATTTGGTTTTCCCAAATATATTCCAAATAATCTGAAAATGCTACTTGGCCATACCTGCTAACCACCTAAAAAACTACAGTCGTATGAACAATTTTTTGGAAGCAAAGAAAACGAGCTCATAGTGAACAGGTTGCAAATAACTATAAGACTGCAATCAAGTTCAAGTTCATTTATTTCACATTTGATAAAAACAAACAAAATACAAAAAGGAAGTACTGAAGGAATCACTGATAAAATACATTTAATTAAGGTAAAAACTAAAGCATTTTGATTATATCAAATGTGAGGGGAAAACAAAGGCCGATGGCCTATCAATGGCCTATCCCAAGAAATTTCACAAAATATAGTTAAGACTGCGATGAACCTTACTGCAACCTTTTAAAGTTGACATAATACAGAGCAAATTGTCATAAAGTTATCATGTAATAGTTCAAAATAAAAACCAAAGGAGATCTATAGAACTTTCTAACACAATGCTTACCATTCAACAAATGATTGGTCAGCGGTTTCCACAGCATTCAGACCTCAAGCAAATCATTTCAATTCTTATACACTTTCCGAGCTTTGGATTCCTTTATAAAAATCTCCTCAGATCAAAGAAAACTGAAGAGAGCACAAATCAGAAGTTGCAGTACTGAGAAAGCACTTTATAAATTGTTCCTTGTCATGATCAACAGTGGCCGTGGGGCCAGGGATATTCACGATCTCTCAAGAGACTTGCAGAACTCGGCTGGTTCTATGCTATTAAGGTAAACACTCTTCAAATTCTTCCCCAGCTCATCTCGTTCAAACTTGAACTATTCAGGCAGGCGGTTAAAATCACAAACCTGCGTGTGCCACCACCAGCAAAGCCCTCTAAGTAGGGTTGCTGAGGCTGGAGGAGGTCGGAGGTCAATAACTATCCCTAGCAACGCCCAAGCCTTCCTGTCAACAAGGGCACTGAGGTTCATTCCCCTGTGATTCCTGCAAAGCATGTGAATGGGGTGCTCATCTTACTATGCACCATCACACATTGGCATGCTGGAGAAATTCTAAATATCTGAAGCATACTAGACCGTAGTACGCACAGCACAAGACATCTTTCTTTTGTGACATTTGTTTATAAATGCAATGGAAATGTGGACAAAAGCAGGGAAAGCATCGACTGGGGGAAACTTGGAGAGCAAATAAACAAGACATGTTCATCATTTGAATGGCCTAATTATAAAAGTGAGGTGTAAAAACAAGCATCACAGCAATTCTATCAGGCAGAGTGCAGCACAGAGGTCATGACCTTCAATAATAAAATCACGCTATTGTGTACAGTAACCAAGTCATAAAATACCAGCATGGTACAAAGGTGCATATTTTGTGTACCGTTGTACAATGTAGTATTGGTTTCCAGACATCAACACAACCATTCATCACCCATCTCTCTCCCTCTTTCTTCTAAAGAGACAGGGGAGCAGTACTAAATGACCTTATCACACCTGTCACTCAGGCCCATATCCAGTCACTTCAGTCCAGGGGAAAACATCTCCACAGAAACAGAGGAGGATGTTGACATGCTCCAGTAATTCTGCATACTGACAGGAAATTGAATATCTAAATTGAGCCCTTCACTGATTGCCATTTCATCTTTATAGACCATCTAATATTCAGTGACATTAAATCCAATGACGAGGTGATTGATTGCAAATTGCGAAATAAAACATACATGGAGAGGAAATGGGATGCTAAAGGTATTTCTGCAACACACACGTATTGTAAAGAACGTGATGGATGTTGCTCTCATGCACACAAGTACAAATTTATGTTCAACTTTTTATGCAGTCATGTGGCTAAGGTTGTAATACTGAGACTACAGATATTTGAATGCTGCATATACACTTAAACTCGCCTAAGTCGACATCGCATATGTCGAATAATCGCAAAAGTCGATAATTTTAAAAAGTCCCGATTTTTCCCCATTGACTTACGTGTATTAATTCACTCATAAGTCGAATTTTTTAAGTCGAATACTCGCTTAAGTCGATGAAATTCCAAGAACACTTTCACGGAAAAAACATTGAATTCACTGTGCCTAAGTCGAATAAGATTTTATTGTGTAATAAATCACTGTCAAAATCACGAGACGCCAGTTTTTGTTTACATACAGTATATACCAAAAGAAACTGCGTAAATAAACATTAACGTTTCATTAACGCAAGCGGTTTCACCTGAATCGTTAGTAACGCAAACTAACGATCGGGAAAATTAACGTTTGTAGCAACGATGAGTAACGATCCCTAGCGCAAATTAACGATGTTTCGTTAACATTAACGATAGGTAACGCAAGAACTCACGCGAGATTTTGGTTTTGTAACGAGACCTGGTGAAAGGACGACGTAGCCCCTGCCGAGTGTAGCGATCTATGCCTTATATTTAGCGGAGTCTTTTCGCGAATCGAATCACGATTTCGCGAATGGTTAATTTGCGACCGGGGTCACCAAAAACGCACGCCGGGCCACCAAAAAAGCCAAATGTTTGCCTTCAGTTTTGGAAATGAAGCGGTAACAATCGGTTCCATAAGATGCTGAATAAATGTCAGATGTTTGCTCTTTTAATTTTGGAAATGAATAATGGTAATATTCGATTCCGTATAATACTAAAATAAATGTCGGATGTTTGCTTATACTTTTGGAATGTCAGAGATTTGATTTTGCGTTCGGAAATGAATTAAGGATTAAAAAAAAAAGTATCCGGAAGATGCTGAAATAAATGTCGAATGTTTGCTTTGACGTTCGGATATGAAAAATAATGATATTCAACTCCATACAATGATAAAATAAATGCCGGATGTTTACTTTTACGTTCGAAAGTAAATAACGATTACATTCAGCTCCGGAAGATGCTAAAGTAAATGTCGAATTATCCCTTTGACGTTTGGAAATGAATAATAATAATAATCAACTTCGTACGATGATGAAATAAATGTCGGATGTTTACTTTTACGTTCGAAAGTAAATAACATTAACATTCAGCTCCGGAAGATGCTAAAGTAAATGTCGAATTATCCCTTTGACGTTCGGAAATGAATAACAATAATAATCAACTTCGTACGACGATGAGATAAATGTCGGGTGTTTGCTTTTACTTTCGAAAGTAAATAGCAATAAAATTCGGCTCCAGAAGATGGTAGAATAAATGTCAGATGATTGTTTTTACGTTCGGAAGTGAATAGCAGTAATATTCTTCTCCATACGATGTTAAATGACTGTCGGATGTTTGCTTTTAAATTTCGAAATGAATAACAGTAACATTTAGCTGCGTTTGATGGTAAAGTTAATGTTTGATATTTGCTTTAACGTTCGGAAATGAATAACAATAGTATTCAACTCCGTCCGATGATAAAATGAATGTCTTATGTTTGCTTTTATGTTCGAAAGTAAATAGCAATAACATTCAGCTCCGGAAGATGCTAAAATAAATGTTGAATGTTTGCTTTGGCGTTCGGAAATGAATAACTATAGTATTCAACTCAGTACGATGATGAAATACATTGTAATTGCCGAAAGTTCGCTTTTACGTTCGAAAGTAAATAGCATGTAACATTCGACTCCTGAAGATGCCAAAATAAATGTCAGATGATTCATTTCACTTTCAGAAGTGGACAGCAGTAACATTCGGCTCCTTACGATCATAAAATAAATGTCGGGTGTTTGCTTTTGAATTTGGAGATCGAATAACGGTAATATTCTGCTCCGTACGATGCTAAAATAAGTAACAGACTGTTTCTTTTACATTTGGAAATGATTAACGGTATCAATCGGCTCATTTAGATGATGAAATAAAAAGCGGATGTTTGCTTTCACGTTCGGAAATGAATAAGGACGATATTCAGCTCCGTAAGATCCTAGAATGAATGTCGGTTGCTTGTTTTTACATTTGAAAATGATTAACGGCAACATTCGGCTCCGGAAGGTGTTAAAATACTTGTAAATGGTGGATGATTGCTTTTACAATCAGAAATAAATAACGGTAACTTTCGGACCGAACGTAGGACCAATTTAGTTTTGCTTGTTTTTTGTTTTGTTTTGTTTTGTTTTTTTTTGTTCGGGCCACCAAGAAATAAAAATCAATCATTTTGGGGCCACCAAAATAAAAGTTATAGTGTGGAGCCCTGGCCTGCATCAATGTGGATAAAGTGTCTTGCTGAAGGGCAAATATCGGGCACACCGCTCCAGCTCTCGGCTCCAGAGTAGACAACATACATGTACATTATACATATGTACGTGTGGTGTAACTTTAAGTCGATTTTTTCGACTTACGTACAAGTCGAAACTCGCCTAAGTCGATGTGTTTTGCTCAGTCCCGAGAAGATCGACTTATGCGAGTTTAACTGTAATTAAAGATGGAACTTCACATGCATAATTTCTTCTTCTTCTTCTTTAATCCTACAAAACCTACTTTCTATATTCTGTGGCTGAAGGTTGTTCCCAGCACCAATCCTGCAGACTCATTTTATGCACGCTTGTGACAATAATTTCAACTTTCATAAATGCTCCCCCCCCCCCCCATTATCTTTACTACAGTACAGTAATATGGTTATTTGCATGACGGGGTACAGTACATAAGTTAAGATGACAAGATCAGTAAAAACAATGAGATAATTGAACAATTCCATGATTTTATTGACCATGCTGGAATAATCTTTGCCCTTCTATAAAACCATTCTATGTTCTACAATGTAATATATTTGGTCAAGTGTTGCCAAACCATAAATATGATACTCATTGAACACTATTTATTGTCACAGAAGTGTTTTGTGTGTGTGTGTGTGTGTGTGTGTGTGTGTGTGTGATGACTACAAAATTGTATGATCTTTTCATCTTACAAATGTGTACTCTCCAATGAAGCAAACTGGATAAAATATATGCAACAACATGTTACATGTAAATGGAGGTCTACTCTAGAGGATTTAAAGCCTCTACAACAATGCACCATCCTTTCTCCAAGACCTGTGAGACATCATCGTGTTTGCTGACTCTCTGCCTTCACAAACAAAGGGCTTTTCACTTGGCAGGCTTCTGTTGCTTTTTACTGAATAAGCAAACATGAGGTTGGCTAAAAAACACTGTTTGCTCTTGTTGCACAAAATACAAGGGATGATCAGACTTTTCTCAATTTGGTCATCCTTTTATTTATCTTACTGCAAAAGTGAAATCCTAGTGCTTACATTGTACTAGTATGTAACTGTGGCTGTTGTTTTTCAAGGAATACTGTACATACAGCTCAACGATAAAAATGTACATTACAGTCTTATTCAAGTAATCTCTTCACATATCATGAATTTTCCACAACCTTGAAGGATTGATACAATGCATTTCCAAATCTACTGTTCATTGTAAATTCAACCATATAGAGCCCCAAAGCTATTGCATAACTGCTATTAGTGATGCAATGCACTTTGATTTCAGCAACTTCCCAACACTTACAAGAAGTCCAACTGAATGCAACACTAAACATTCAATCGAACCAAGTTTGTTATTCCACTGTGTTTTTAAGTGTGCAAAATAACATCTGTTCTTCATTCAAATGAATGTTTTTATCAAGCTCTTGACTTTTATTTTCTATGTCATCTGTACAACTGTATATCTCTGGATTTTCTTTTCGGGCAAGTAAAATTTACTTGTATGTTCAGGCAAGTTTTCTGCAACAATTTGAAAATCTCCTTGCCCGACTGGGTAAGTGGTAAAACAAAACAAAACAAACAAAACAAAACAAAACAAAACAAAACAAAACAAAACAAAAACAAAACAAAAGCAAAAAAACAAGAAAAGTTATGAATCACCCTGAAATTTATCTTGTGTCAAAATAAAACACCATACACACCCTAAGAGTGGGACATAACATTCACTACCATCAGTCAACCAAAGCAAAATACAATGTACATGTACAGCTGTACATGTACAAGTGTACACATACAAGACATGTAGTACATTGCGAGTCTAATGTGACACATTACTGCTAAACTGCTATAAAGTGAAATTTTCTTTCTAAATATTCTACACTCTTATTTAAAAAGTCAAGAGACAGAACATTTCTTACCAACTGGTTTAAAAATACAGCTCTTCCCAAATTTTCAATTTTAGATCATAAAATTAATTGATATGGAATATTTTCTTGCCAGTTTTAAACTGCATTGTTTCGATTTTTTAACTGGCATTATAATCTGTCTAGTTAACTCATTTCCTTTTAATACATGTACAGAATCTATGGTCAAAGACCTGTGCTTTCTATTTTTACTTTTTACATGGTGGCCCCACTTAAAATCATGTGGGATAGGAGCACATACTGAGTCCTAGTAATCTAAACTCCACTTTATACCTTCCCTATCCCTGAGCTCCAGCCAACTTGTTCTTGTATGTATATATTGTACTTGTACCGGAGAATGAATCTACTAATTTTAAAAAAAAAAAAAAAAAAATGCCAAAGAATAAAAAAGGAGCTGCAATTACAGTGCATGTTTAATCTGGCAAATAAAGTACAGTGTACAATGTACAATGTACATGTACATTGTTTTCAGTATTAGAGTATTGCAAATTTATGCCAACTGAAGCGTTAGAATTCTTGTAAAAAACAAACAAACAAGCAAATATGTTTGCTAACTTGTATGGAATGGTGTCCACAAGCATTGTAATCACTACAAAAGTACAAATGTATACAAATGTTTGCAAAACTGTCATCTTTTTACAGCTGTATTGTACAATGTATCAATGGAAACATTTTAGAATAGAGAATTTGCAGATTAAGGAAAATTTGAATGATAAAACTCTTTCAGATTGTGCTTTGAATAATCAAATATCTGATACTGTATCACAGCTTCTGAGACAAAAACACAGTAAAAACACTGGATTGAAAAAAAAAAAAAGTTCTGCACATACATTGTATATTAATCAGTGTACTGCACTTTTTTTTTTATAATGCACAGCATACATGCAGCCCATGAACAGTCAGTGGGATGAATTTTGATATTACATTATTAAATATAAAATTTGTTACATAATATCTTATTTTCACTCCAGTAGACTGAAAGATGTCTGGAATTTGATAACAAATGTTACTTTAAAATTTATGAAGAAATATGACTGAAAAAATAAGAAGAACAACCCCTGTCAGCACTATTCTTACCTCCTTTGCTTTTCTCTTGAACATCTTCCCTCCAGTTTGAAATGCATTGTCTTTAATATCCTCTGTGCTCACTCCATCTACCCTACGTTCAAGAACAAGGCTGTTTGTAATTCTGGAATGCTGGCCTTCGCTTTGCCTCAATTGCAATGGATCGTGGTCCAAGAATTTGCCTCTGCTCTGTGAAAGGGTACCCTCTCCCGCCAGGCACATTGTAGCATTGGTTTGCTTGGGACCCTTTTCACTGACAGAGCGGAGGGCTGCCCCATCCACAGTGCTCTCACTGAGCACGTCAAAGTGTGGCACGTTGGACTGTTTCCTTCCCGTCCCATGATTCTCTGCGGGGAGGTCTTTGCACTTTCTCTGTGAGTGTGACATCTGCATGTCTTCCACTCTTCATTTGACGTCATCGTGAAATTGCTGCTGCATGTTTGTCCGTGGTGCCTTCATCACAGCACAAAATGACCCTGCACATTGTCATTGGGGAAAACAAACAAACAAAATTCAAATAAAATGTTTCACTTGAGTCTTCACTCAATCAAATTAGGCCTACCTAGTAAATGTGCTTTAGAGACAATGTAAGTTTTTAAAACAAAGTTTCACTCAATAATAGGATATGGAGACAAGGTACAGTTGCATTTATCATGGAAAAGTGCAATAATCATAATTAATGCCTTGCCCTTGAGCAACGTACATCTGTACCAACAAGCCAAGCCCAACCCCAAGTGATGTTCATAAATAAAATTAATCATGGCAAGGTCCAAGGCAAGGTCCAGGATGCAGTAATTTATTCTACTGTGATACACAATCAATACAAAGAGACAAAAGAATCTTCAAGTTTGAAAGAGGCAGACTGAACCAAACATGCCAAAAGAAGAAGAAGAAGATGCACAATATGTTTTTATTGTTGCCCATGATTCGACAGCGTATGCTTTTTTACAGTCAGTTCCAAGTGTAGAGGTAAAGCTCTACACGTAAAATCACACAAAAATAATAGTCTGGGACTACTGACTATAATCATGAATATTACACTAAGTTTTCATCATTTTCGGATGAACCCAGGTTTCGGGTTAGATCCACGAATACAACACTGATCCGCGCATGAAATTAAAGCCGTATCCAACTACTCACTAAACCAATCAAATCATCTTGTCAACTTACCATGAAATTGCAGATTTATGTTCCAGGCATTTATCACGAATGTGTTAGTCAACTTTTCCAGATACGGTACTACAGTAACTCGCATTTTGTACACACCGCGCTTAAAATTTTGTTTCCCGTCGAATCGCGATCGCGCACGAGAATGTTGACGTCCATTACCAATCAAGCTGTCACTGCGATCACGTTTTGACCGTAGGTGGCGTTCTTTCTAAAAGACCCAGTATGTATAAAACTTCACCAAACTGTTCCAGAGAAAATTGGTCAATGATCATCAGACATTACTAAATTTGTTATGAATGCCGTTATAACAAGCCAGACGTTAGAAACTTCATGAGTATACGTATGTAATTCTTTTTGTTTAATGATTTTCACTACGATTGAAGAAACTTTAGGGTTTTTTTTTTCCTTAGGGAACTTGCTATTGTACAAGCTAACGTGTTATATGTTTTGTTTTGTTGTGGTTTTGTTCCCTCTGTTCCTTACAATTTAGTGCTATATACCTATCAAATTGGTCCCTACACTGATTTACCAAAAATATTTGTAACTTGTGCATATTTTGAAGAGTCCCTATGATAAGTCCATTTTGTTCAATTGTTTTATATCACGATTTTTCGTTACACTCTGTTGGCGTTGTTTTTGCGTTCTTTTGTTAGACACTTACCCACACAAAAACAGCCCTGTATAATATGAGATCAAGTTTTAATCAGGAGCCTATAAAGGCCGTGTCACACCTTTCCGGCAAGCTACGCAGGCTTGTTGCGACAAATGATATTCCAGAACGCAGGAGAATATTTTCTGCGGGCGGACACTGACGGATGTTGGCGAGTTCCATACGGGGACTGCAAAGTATACCTGCGTCACAGCTGCGAATTACCTGCGTGGAAGTTACTTGTGAGGTGCTGCCGCTAAGGGCCTCCTACTGGTGTTCTGCGTGTACCTCTGCGGGCAACCCCCGCGACTCACCCGGAACGAGTTTTGAACATGCTCAAGGCTTTGTCACACAGTGTCGGGGAAGCCTTGCGGGTTGACTTGCGGGGAAAAACTTTGCTACCCGGACCTCTCAGGGGTTGGTCCGCACCTAACAGTACCTAGCGCATATCTCGCCCGTACTTTTCAATTCAATTCAATTCAATAGTTTATTTATTTCCATCATCAAAAAGAAAAGATAAGAAAAAGTTGACATAATTCAAAGTGATACAATTTTTTTTTTCATTTCTCTTACACTCGTCTGATACTTGCCCGGAGGTGCACACGCAAGTCCGATTTACCCGCAACCAAGTTTTGAGTATGACCAAAACGTTTTCCGGGTGAGTCGCGGGGATTGCCGGCATAGGTCCGCGAAGAACGCCACTAACATAGCCAGTATTTGGAGGCCCTTAGCGGCAGCACCTCGCAGGCAACTCTCACGCAGGTATATACGCAGTCCCCAAGTCGCCAAGATAATGACATTCTGTGGGACTTCTGTCATTCCTTCAGGAATTCCTTCACTGAGTTGTCAGCCCCCACGCGCCTGGCACGCAGGTCACACGGAATCGACCCACAAGTAGAACTTAAATAGAACCCGTCCAGCAAGTAAGACACATGCAAAACTCACCCAAATCCTTGTCCGCCCTCGCTCAGAACCTTGTCCGGTATGCTGGAAAATCCCCACTGCGCATCAAGCCCATCTTTCCGGGCAAGATACGGTATCTTGCCCGGAAAGATGTGACAGAGCCAAAACAAATTGGCTGCGGGTAAAGAAGACTTGCGTGCGCAACTCCGGGCAACTACGGGTGAGATACGTGCTAGGTACTGTCATGTACTGGTACTGGTCATCTGCGGGGACCCCCGGGTAGCAAAAATTGTTCTTTGCAAGTCGCACGCAAGGCTTGCCCGGAAAGGTGTGACACGGCCTTAACACGCATGAATGATATTCAGCGGTTATAAACAGAGTTTCATCACCGTGACAGTGATACCATGAGTGCATATCAATCTTTTTTCTTTTTTTTTTTTTTTTTTTTTTTTTTTTTACACATATCATACTGTATATCTTGATATCATGGATGCTGGATTATGACCAATTTCTTTATTCAGTTTTACATTCAAACTCATCGGCTTCTGTTATCATCGCTATTGTTGATTAGGTTTATTCAAATTCTAATCTATTTCGTTCTAATATTTTCATGTCAATGAGAATCTTTTTTATCCTTTATAAACTACCCTCTTCCTGTCTTCATTTTGTGAGGCAGGATGATGTTTTTATTATCTGTAATATAGCAGGTAATAATACTGATTCTTCTCCTGTCCTATATCATAGAGTGTAAAGAGTGGGAAAATGGTGTTAGTGAGATACGCAGGCTTCCTTAAGACACTTACCGGTATAGCTTTTAACGGTCTGATCTACTTTATTATGTTATATAGCAGACACCTGCCAGTCCTATATGTCAGTGTATGTTAAAGTTAAAACTTGTATTATGATAGGCCTATGTGATATACAGGGGAGGGGTGATATTCGCTATGATAATAATAAATAATAATAATAAATATATCAATTCATAAAGCGCAAACCTATACATTCTTCTGCGCTGCAAAAGCTTCTGATGGATATACTTGGTGATAATAAACAGTTCAATGAAAAGATGTATTTTGAGTCGTGATTTAAAGACTGCTATAAATACAATATTGGGGATTTCAATGACTTCTAATGGTAAGGTCAATCCAGAGTTTGGGAGCTGCACTGGCAAATGCTCTGTCCAGGGCCGGCGGAAGGTTTTCAAGTGGGGGGGGGGGGGGGGCACTTATGGGTTTCATGAGCTAACAAGCAAGCAAGCAAAAAAAAAAAAAAAAAAAAAAGCCTTAACATGCTTAAGCGCAACTTTTGATGCCACTTCCGGGTTCCTTCAGCTGACAAGCAAAAAAAAAAAAAAAAATAAAAAAAAATAAAAAAAGTCTTCAGCTCATCTTTCTCCTTCCACTTTCGAGTTTCTTCAGCTGACAAGCAAAGAAAAAAAAAGAAAAGATGAATAAATAAAGATTTTCAGCACAAAAACATACCTTAACGCGCTCACACATTTAAGGTCTCTATAATATTTATTTCTTTCTGATCGTGCCACTTACGAAAGTGGGGGAGGGGCGAGCCCCAATGTTACTTTTTTTTTTTTTTTTTGCTATTCCGAATTAAGATTCGATAATACAAAAGTAAAGTTGTAACGTTCGTTTTTCCAAAGGTTCATTATTCCAAAACACAATAATTCTGTATACTCATAGATGTTGGATATTGTTGTCCAAAAATGAAACAGGGTTCGACCGATCCGAAAATTTTGTGATGTTATTTCGACGGTTCGTTAATCAGAAAGTGATTAAGTTCATTATTCAGAACGTTCGATAATCGAAAATGAAATTAGGGTAGTTAATCCGACAATGAAAAAGAGAGGTCATGATAACGAATCTTTGAAATAACGAGCCATATTCCGATTTTGGAAGAACCTTCGAAACAAACAATTTTTTTTTCGGTTGTTTTTTTATTTTTTATTTTTATTGGATTAACGAATCTTTAGAATAACAAAACTTTGTAATACCCTACGAATAAACGAAATGAGGAGTAAACTAATTAGGTTCATTAATATCATATATTTATAACATTCATATTCATATTTATATTCATTAATTCATTTATATTCATATTCATTAATATTGTATGTTTATGATATTTATACTTATTTATATATTTTTATATTTGGACTAACGAAGTTTTGCGGAATTGTGTATTTTGGAATACATGTATAACTAACCTTCGGAATAACGAAATCGCCATGTTGTTCTCCTTCTTCTCCTGCTTCTTCTTTTTCTTCTTCCTTCTCTTGACATTGTTTAAGTAGTAGTTGTTGTTGTTGTTGTTGTTGTTGTTGTTGTTGTGTTGTTGTTGTTGTTGTTGTTGTTGTTGTTGTTGTTTTGTTGTTACTGGGGGATAGGAGAAAGTGCACTTCGTTAGTTATACGCCCTGGTCTTCAATAGGGCCTATCCTGTTCCTCATCATGAGGTTGACCTCCGGACCGGAAAAAAAAGGGGGGTGGGGGAGGGAGGGTGGATGGTGCTCGGTTTGTGTTTGTTGTCGTTTGTTTGTTTGTTTGTTGTTTGTTTCTGTGCTGTTTTTTTTCTTTCTTTTTTAACCAAGTGTCAATGCTCCTACCCCCCCCCCCCCCCCGGCCTTGATAGTACAGGGTGTAAAGGCGGAACTCACTAACGTCATGATGGATTTTCATATACATGTGTGTGACTTTTTTTTTTTCAAAGTTTTTTTTTTTTCTTGATAGTTAAAGTGTGTGTGTTGTGGGGTGGGTGGTGGTTGGGGGGCTGCCGCAACTCCTCAGCCCAGTAAATACATAACGTTTTCAGAATGTTTCCTAAACTTTTTTTTTTTTGTTTTTTTTTTAGGTTCCATACGTCTTCGTATAAAATGGACGTTTTAAAACGTACATACAACCTCAAAGTTGGGACTTAGCATTTACCGCAAAGCACAGGTTTTTTTTTTTCTTTTGAAACGTTTTTTAAAAACGTCATGGACGTTAGAAAACGTTTTTACTATGTCTGCTACGTCTTCGGCCTTTATAAACGCCACTAAACGTTGTCTGCTACGTCGACTTCGTCTTTAATGAAAGTTTAAAAAACGTTTTAGTCCGCTATAGTGTTCGTCATTGGTTTCTTTATCATGAATATTCATGCATATAAAATTCATGAATATTCTAATAAGAAAATATAAGATTTGAAAACTAGTGGAAATAGATAAAAGACATTGAAATCTAAAGATTATGCTGGGTTCAAATTTCTGTGTTAAAAATAAACTTAGCTACGTTATTGTTCAGTTATTCACAATTTCAAATTGTGTTATGAAGAGGTATTTTCATATGTTAATAGCCTAATTAAGGTGTGTGTGATCTAATTTTAGTAACCATGTCTTCATGCATTACAACATTTTGCTGGTGATTCAGATTCATCAATTGGGAATAAGATGTAGAATAGGTATATATGATAGGACATTAAGAACAGGTTAGGATAGGATTATATATAGATAGGATTAGGGTACATTAATCTCAGATTGTGCCTGGTGTATAATCTCACAACTATGATTTTTGATAAGAAATAAACATTAGACCTTCTTTAAAGGCTTTCTGGACTCACGTTCTAGACGGATATGAAAAGTTCTCTAAACGTTCCGGAACGGGTCATAAAACCTTTAGACGCTCTTAAAACGTTTTTTTTTTTTTTTTGAACGTTCTAGACGGTTTTCCAAGGTTTTCTGGACGTCCGCAGAACGTCCACAGAACGTTTTGAATATTCTTAAAAGGTTCTACTGACGTCTATAACGTCCAAAAGGTTTTCTGCAGATCCTTTAGAAATTCCGAAAAGTTTTTATTGGGTTTTTTTTTTAACGTTTAAAATACGTTTTTATAACGTCCATTTGAAGTGTCTTTAATACGTCGAAAACCTTCACAAAAAGACATTCTGAAAACATTTTGACAAAACGTCCAAATAACGAACTTGGAACGTTTCAAGAACGTTCAGAAACGTCCAAATGTTAGCTGGGAGGTCACCGCCCCACCACCCGCGTTTCGTTTCGGCCCCGGTCTTCAGTTAGTGACTGAAAATAGACCTATCTAGCCTTTGCTTCTTCTATAAAATAACTTTGTATTATGTAGGTGTACATTAACGATGTTGATATTAATGTTATTCCACGTCCTACATGCATGTCCAAAGTATAGGGCTAAAACAAGAAGTGAGGAACCTTTATTCCGTGCAATGAAAATTCAAAGGTCGGGGCAAGGGGGGGGCACTGGTATTGTATGTTTCGGTTCCTATCACAGATAGCGAAAATACTTCGTGTATTATAAATCTGTGTTACACTGGCAATTTGTTTCAGTGCGAAATGACTGAGCAATACTTCCTGACTTTCTACTGCTTGATCTTCCATTTCTGTCATTCTATCCTTCTCTCCAACTTTCTCATGAAGATAACACCGCAGGCGCAGACACCATCGCGCTTGCGGGATACCCGAAGTCCCGCAATGCTATACACACATAAACATATCAGTGGCACACACCGGATAAGAGTCACGTGACACAACATTAGCATAATACTGTGTGGTGGTGTAGCCATCTTGAAAGTTGGGCGAATCTCGACTGCAAAATCTTGGCGTAGATCTGTCGTCTGTGCGGTTCCTGAGGCCGTTGGTGATTCTCTCAAGTATTCAAACGTAAGATATGATAGATGGAATCCCCCTGTAACTAGTGGGTGACCTAAATTACTGCAATTTTTATGTTATGGTGGTTATTTTAGCCTCACAATGTACAAACTCGAAGTTCGAAACTGCAACGTTTATGCATTTGTGTGTATTCACATGCACCCGTACACAGTTACTGTGCCAAATTTCTGCTCACTTGTCCTCGCACATGCATGCTTGCACCGCATTACACTCGGTGCTGAGTGCTGGTGGAGGAGGGAAAATGGGAGGTTGGGCCCCGTCGAAGGGCACACACATTGCATGCGTGTGCCTTCCGCAGAAGGCCAATTGCGTGTTTTTTTTAGCCTCAATTGCACAAGGTGGAGATTGTTATTGTGGTTTTCAGCCCTGCTGGTTTGTTCAACAATTCTAAGTTATTAAAGAGCAAATCTTGAATTGGGATACAAATTTATTGCAAGCCAAGCTAAACGGTTAGGATTCATTATTTTCATGTCGGAAGTAGCAATGCACTGATGTAGAAATGGCTCTTCTAAACATGCTAACGTTAAAGGTCCATATTGCAAAAGTATTTAATATTTTCTGTACCACATGGCGCCTTGGCGGTGAGCCTCAATCGAGATGTAGAAAACATATGTTGCTTTGCCATAAGATTTACACTCGAGACCTAGGCCTACTGTAGATCTAACGTAACGTTAGGCTCTATCCAACTACCACAAGTAGCCTAGGTGTGGTCTGAACAACAAAAAAAGGAAAAGATGTTTCTCTTTCTGTGATTTGCCGAGCATGTGCTGACTGGAGAGTTTGAGAAGCAAAAGCGTCGATCTACAATTTTCCCTATCGCATTTAGCTCTTCGAATCTGAATGCGTGGAACGTGTGGAGCTCAAATGTTTTTACCAAAATAATTCTTGGGATGTAAACTTCCGGGAAAGAATGTGAAAATGTACGTTTTTTGACACATTGAACGCCGAAGTACTACCGGTAATATTCATACATCTTAGATTGTATCAAATTCTGTCTTGTAATCTCACAAATAATGGTTATTTTGTAATCTTTAACTTTATTTTCCAAATGGGATTCTTTTGTGATGATCCCCACACTGGGCCAATGATGCCAATGACAAAATTATGGAAAATATCCATAGATGAAGGACGTGACATGGCTGAAGTTCCCAACAAAGTTCAGCGGAGAGCATGGAAAAATCTGCTTTGCAGGAAAGACCATTTCGTTCTGAAGTTAAACTCGCATATTTGTTCGAGACATTTCCAAAAAGGAGCAATTTTAGCAGATAACACTGCAAATGCCCCACCGAAATATTTTTAGTGGAACAATTTCGGACAAGATGAAGCACGAAGGGGGAGAAATGCTCCATCCTAGTGGCGATCGATCTGGGCCGGTTTGCGATCATCGCCCAGACCCGGGCCCAGCCTAGCCGCACCGAATGTGGACCCGAATGCTAAGCTTCCACTTCGTGGCAGCGTATGGGGAGTTACGCCCAGCCCTTCGTTTACTGGTCGTAGGAACATTTCTGTCACTAAATTAATCGCAACACAGACACTCTCCGAAATTGGTCATCAGGTCCAAATAGTAAAAATACTAGTGGTTTGTATTGAGAGTTACGATGTATGTGAAAACTAAAATATGAAATCTGGTAGTTGCAGACTGCACAAAACTGAGAGGGTTAGAGAGTCAAAGAATCATACAGAATGTTTGTTCATTGCGTGATTTGGCAAGCTCATTCCCCCCCCCCCCCCAGTTATGATTGTCCATCTAAACAACATGTTTAGTGACAAGCTTGTAGCTTTATGAAGGTGTGTGATGGCACCTACCTACCTTCAGAAGTTTTCATGCCTCGTACCATTGTTTTTGTGACGCAGCAATTTTTTTAGGCGTGGCTTCAGTGCAAGGGTCCATGGTAACGTCCTGAATTTTGACCATTCCCATCTCTTGTTTCAGGAGAAGTTTCCTATTTTTCTTGATAATTTTACTACACACTCCTATGGGAACTGCTCATTCTTTCCTACTTTTGAGACACATCATCCCTATTTTTCAGTCAGAAAGATTGAGAGGTCTGCACAGACCTACCAAGTCTCATGCCTACAGTGTGAGTCTTGCCCCCCCCCCCCCAGCAACCATCTCACACTCGCCCGCCCAGCAATCATTTTCTCGCGCCTCCCAGAAAGAAAACCAGCCAGTAGAGAAACCTGGCATCTCTGTGCACATGTAAATCTTAACACGCATTGCCGTTGCATGCCATTCACAGCGCAGAGCTGGATTGTGTGTGCATTCTGTGTGTGTACATTTGGAAATGCATTTCTGATTTGACATACGTACTACTAGTAACACAGACATGATCACGCTCACAAACCAAATGCTTCTGACATTATGACTTGGTTGGTTAACCCATTTGAGAACAAGTAAGCCTACTCGATGGTTTAAAAAAAAAAAGATATTTATAATGGTCACTCAAGTGTATGACCTATCACGCAAAGAGAGGAATACTACTGTATAAAGCCGTTGAGTAGCTGTTTATTATGAAAAGCTAAAGGGCACTCATGATGCACGAGTCAGTTGCTTTTGTGTTTGTGCATACACACTGTACATGTAATACCACCGAGTTTCTTGTGGGTACATTATGAGTTTTATGAAAACTGATTTTAGTCACTCATCTGTAGGTAATTATTTGTCCAAAACTTCCAGTTGACGAAAAGGGGCATGCTTTGCTTTCAAAAAATTTTTAAAGACACTTTGGCAGTATTTGTGCATACAGCCTGTACTACATGTACATGTACGAATGCTGGTAATGCAACATCGAGTGCAAGGCTGTAAATCCTTTAGCAAGCCGCCGCTTAGTGATCGACTGCTACAAATGTACATGTTCATGCATGCAGTGTGCTCGCTGCCAGACGATGCATGCTCACTACTGGTATACCATTCTCTTGCTTGCTGATGCTTGGATGATGGTGGTGGTGAAATTTGCAGTCAAGCGAGCATGGCATACATGTAATGCACGTGGTAGTGCGAATGTAAACAGAAGAGAAAGAATTACTGTAAAAGTGGATATAGTGTATAGTGGAGTATTTTTCACGCTTGGCTAGGTACACGTAAGATGAGTTTCACATGTTTTTAATTCCACAGAATCAAGACATCAACTACAGGAACATACCGCGGGTATGGCAAGCAAAAATGTTCTGTTTGCATGCTTTATATTACATGTATACCATATCTAAGGTAGGAAATCACAAACTTTTGTCTTTGTAAAGTGTGAATACAAGGCAGCTTTTTCTTGTTCCTTCGATGTGGTTCTCAATCTTGGAATCAATCATATGTGAAATGATAATGGTACTCGGTAGTTTCCATTTACACTGATATTGGTCATCAGTGTGTCATATATTTAACTTGATGCCAGATTCATGAACTCAGTGATTTGACAGTCACCATCAATAAGCATGTCGTATCTTTTCCATCCATTATCATCCTGTTGCCGAACCATGTCACATTAGAACCCCTTGTTTATTAATTTTATGCCTACTTTGTGTCTCCTTGCTCACACAGACACGTACTCTCCAACCAACAAAATGTCTGAGATGCTCAACTTCGGTCCAGAGTGGCTGCGAGCCCTCTCCGGCGGTACGGGTGTGACGTCGCCGCCGCCGTCCCCTCAGTTCAAGCTGGCCGAGCATCGCTACGGGCGCGAGGAGATGCTGGCGCTGTTCCGAAAGTCAGACAGCATTCCACCAGAGTTGGAGGAGTTCCCGTCGATACTGCTGAAAGAGTGTCGGACACCAATGACGCTCACGCCTCTCAACGAAGACGAGCAGGTACTTCTTAGCGTCCTCTCTGTATGGATGGCAGGGACTTTTTTGTTGAGTTATTTGTTAGTGATAAGAGAAAGATGCCAAAATACAAACTTTTTCTTCTTACCTATTATTTAAACTTAGATATAAGTAACTTAAGTTTACTGAGAAGTTGGATGGATAGCATATGATTGAAAATCACCAAGAATACACAAATTCTAGTGGAAAAATATGTGTGCGATCATCTTTCATTTCCAAGTTATAGGCCAAAGCCACCTGCAGCTCATACGATGTGTTAAACATCTGATAATAACAAAATGATAACAGTAATAATGATATGAATGATTTGGTCTCCTTTAGTTTTGGTAGCTACTACTTCAGTGTTAGCACCATTCATCCAGTGGGCCCTGTCATTATTATTCCCATAGCATTGCCAGGCACTGGTACCCATGTTTTGCATGTCACTGCTGTTTCCATTTTCACTGCTAGTGTCATGGAACTGAAAAATGCTGTATTGTGTTTTGCCCCATACAGCGTTACCTGTCCCAGTGTGTGAATAGTGCTGTGGTGATGAGACTACGAGGCAGGGGAGGGGCTCCCCCTCCTGCTAGGGGGAGGGGGACAGGCAGAGGTAGAGGTAAGTCTTCAACAGTCCTCCATGTTCCCAGCTCTCAATTTCCTCAAATTTCAAGGATAGAGATCAGAAAAAGGGCATGTTTCAGCTGGCATGTGCCAATTTCAATATTTTGTGGCCCATTAAAAAAAAAAAGAAAAAAAAAAGCTTTTGATACAGATTTTAGTACCAGTAAGTGCAGGATCTGAGGAAATGGATTTCTTTTTATGGTCTTATTATCTGCAGACAAAATGAGTCTCAAAGATATTTTTAAGACCCCCCTCCCCTTCAGTATCCTTCAGTTGCAGTCTGAGAGATGCCAGGGTAAGTGGTGTTGTAGAGCATTGGTGTCAAGTTGAAATGGTTGAACTCAAATTGCTGCAGCTGCAGTTATGTTTTTCTTACAACATAGTATTTCAGAAGAATCCATGTTTTTACCCCCATGTAGTCTGTTGCTGTTGCCTTCTTCACCAGTTTGGGAGGAAAGGGGAGGTGGGGATCAGAATGCTGGAAGGCGGAGCTGGGCCCTGTTTATCAAAACTTACAGTTGATTTTAAGTCTTGGAAAACTATTATAACTCTTCCAAATCAATTGTAAGTCCATTAATCAATCGTAACATTTTAGATTGATTATAAATCTGCATAATCAAGAGACCTATAATTGAAATGAATTATACTTTCCTGTGGAATCAATTATAACTTTTTAAAATCAGTCACAACTTCTCAAAATCCATAATAACTCTGTAATTGATCCAAATCAAAGACTAGAGACCATCTAGGTAAACTCAACTGTATGGCGATTTCCTGAAGCAGGTGGCTGTCATTGTTTCTTAGTCTTACTGGGGTCTTGCCGCAAATATTTGTGTGTTAAACTGCTAGTTTTGTCTAACGTTTAATTTCCTTTATACTCTTGAGTTATGACCTGTTCCTTGCAATGTGACTACCGGTACTGTATGTGCACAGTACAGTATCATGTTAGCACCTATCATAGGTCAAATGTGTGCAATTTGCAAACTCATTACGCGTTAACTCTAGCGTTACTAGAAAAAAACCACTATGCTTCAGGCCTAGACATTGATATAATATTGATGGCTTCAGGGAAAAATATATGCTCTTTTCACAACGCTACATGCTGCCAATCAGGGAGGTGTTAGAGAAGGCGATGAAGCAAAAGACATTTTAAGTATGCATCATCCCTCATACACATCAAATCAAGCAAGCGGCACTTTGCTTTCCTGTTTGATATTTTTGGCTGCAATTATTAGTGTCTATATACACCTATAGAATAGGATATGTGAACAAAAATAGTAAAAAAAACTATACTTCTTTAACTGTAAAATGCTAAAATCACGCAGAAATATGCATTAGCCAATTATTTCATCTAAATGATTTCACGTTCAGGTAGTAAACCTGGCAAACAGAATCCTGAATTTTTACGTGATACTAATGTTGCTTTTTTCAGTCCTGGGAAATTGGTAACAAGAAGATTTGAAGAAAAACTGAGAGGATTTGTTCATTTGTTCTGTAACTTATAATCAAAAAGTTCTACACTGTTTTTCAACATTTCCTCTGAAATACAGCTTCAAATGGTTAGAATCAAGAACCTCTCATTTGGTCTCCATAATCAAAACTCTATGGAAGAGCGGCTTGGAGCATGGAGCATCAAAGCCAGTGAAATGCTAAGCATTCAGTTGTCATGCTATGGAACCTATGCATAAATTTGCACAAATAAGATAGAGATTCCACTCCATCTCTATCACTTCCCTGCTGCTAATTAAAGCTTCCTGATTGACTGCCGATAAAACTGTAACTTACCCTAAGATGAAGAAAGTGAAGTGAAAACCACTGTAAAATAAGGTTGTCGAGAATGTTGCAAAAATTAGGTTATTTTCTTTGTGACGGCAGTGCGTGATGTGGCTGTATACACTGCCTTTCGAATTTGCGCCATTTCCACCGAAGCGATCAACGCTGCAGTAAAGTGATCACTTTGCGCGCCCGGCGCCCTGGCCAGCCCATCAAGCCAGAAAGGGTCAAGTCAAGTCAAGCAAGCGAGCATTGGATCAACGTGTGTGTGCATTGAGCATGTGAGGAAAACATCACATGAACGAGTTTGTTGGGTCTGCATGTAATAATCTGATCAGCCGCAGCTATCAAAAAACACAGTCAACACACCACAAATGCCCTCCAGTTTCTGATATTCTAGCACATAAGACTTGAAACAATGCATGCACAACTTTCACCTTCGGTCACTCTGCAGAAATCTTTTATGTCAGATTATGTAAATTTTACCGGTCAGACTTTTTATGTCGGGGTTCCTTCAATGTAACATTTGTCAGTACCTCGCCGATGCGTTTACATGCTGAATGTGTTTTTATGTTGCAGCGGCGCGGCTTGAACAAGTACCAATTAGTGGCTAGCACAGCCATGCCCACTTTTAGTTGAAGTAAACAATCATTGTTTTGTGTGTTTGTTTTGTTTTGTAGTGAATTATTGTTTGAGCAGACAGTGCTAGAAACTAGGCTCATCCAATAATTGTTATTTTGGTGAAATTAATCATAAGTTAGACGATTGATTGTAAGTTGAAATCAAGCATAAGTCTCTTCATAAAACGGAAACCTTTAGTTGATCGAAAGTTATCATTGATTATGAGTGGGTCAGAGTAATCATTGATATCACAATCAGTCGTAACTCTCTCTTGATAAAACAGGGCCCTGGTCTGAGCATCAGCTATGTAGAATCCCAACCAAAGAGTTTCATTCTCCAAATTTACCATGCCTGCTCAAGAATGGAGTTGTATCATTTTGAATGCCTGAGGTAGAAATAGCAAAGACTTATCATGCACAAATGGGAGGTAGAAGAATTGGTCAGATTATTTCTGGTGTGGTGCCTGTATACTCATGACATTACCCCCTCCCCCCCCCCCCCAAAAAAAAAAAAAGTTATTAGCTTCGCTGCAGAAAGTGTGGTGATTCTTAATTCATCTGAAGATGACAAGGGGAGGGAACAATAGCTACCAGACTCAAAAGCAGTCATTTGTTTTATCATAGTGTGTATAATTTCTCCTTTAAGAATTAGCAATGGTTGCTACGTCTTCTGTGTTATTCCAGGTCGCGGTCGTGGTGACTACCAACGGAGTGGGAGTGGTTACGAGGACGAGACGATAGGGTTCCCTGGCAGGAGAGAGTTTCAAAGAACCATTAGTTGGGATGAGAGGTAAGCCGTCGGAAACCATTTTAAAACTTTACATTCGATTGGCAATAGGCTCACATTGCTTGTTCTAGTGATGAGATCTAAGTTCAAGGGTAAAGAAGTCCAAAAGAATGGACTATCTAATTTTAGTGCAATGGAGAATAATGGTGGCTTAAAACCCAAACAAGCTCAACCTTGGAACAATTGTGAGATCACTCACTCAGCATGACATTGCAACGTTCGGGACTGATATTGTTGCATTGCGATCAGGTGAGGATTAAAGGACAAGTCCACCTTCATATACATGTGGATTGAGTGAATGCAACAATATTAGTCAGGGCTCGACCTTAACTTTTTTTCTAGGAAGCCAGCCGGGCTCCTCAGGGACCTTTTTAGGGAGCCAAATTGAGTTTTAGAGAGCCACGTTTCCCTCAGTCACAATCAGCAGTAGAGGTCTATTACATGTACATGTATTAACCTGGTGGAGAAGATTTCGTTTAGATATAACATGCATTTCTCCAGACACAAGCCGGAGATACCTGGTTCTTAGTATCTAACGGGTTTTAGCACAGTCACAGTGTGTGTGTGTGTGTGTGTGTGTGTGTGTGTGTGTGTGTGCCTGTGCCTGTGCCTGCCGTGCACCTGCGTGTGTGTGTGTAGGTGTTTTGTGTGGTCCCTCTCCCATTCCCTTGTGTAATTTCTTACCCTGGTCTGTTCATAATTATTATCTTTCTTTCTCGGTTCTTCTTTTTTTAGCTGCAAGGTGTGGGTTAGAAACAATTATGTAACGCCACATGTTGATTGATCAGCAGAGCTGCCAATCTTTGGAAGCACAAATCCGTACTCAGCAGCTCCAAAATCCATATTTTCCACCAGAATCTGTATTTTTTCCACCTCCCTCTTTTTTGCCATTTTGATTTAAACTTGTCGACTTATAAGGCCTGCAAGCTCTTTAACATAACATTACGATACATGCCGAAGTATCGAGCTGGTCACTAGCACGATAAAGAATCCAAACTACGCAATGTTCAGCGGTGATTGATTGCTTTCTCTCAATGCATGTGTACAAGACTACAAGTGCATGTATGTACCTCCAGAAACTTGCTGGGCTGGTTATGGAAGCTTCCACTATCTAGCAGGGAAGGGGGATGCTTTCATCTTCTCAAGAAAGCTTCTGTGTGAGTGAATGCAAAACTCTGTTCGGTGTTTCCAACTATTGTTTACTATAAAACATAATCATGCGCTGTTTTCAAGCTTTTTAATTTTACTGGATTTTAAACATCAGTATTTTCCGAAAGTACCGGTATTCCAATTTCTTTTACCCTGACTGGAATCGGAAAGTCTGCTATAACGATGATCGCAAAATGCCGCGCTGTGTGTGGTTGCGCCAATGTGCAAACACGTGGTTGTACTTTCAAGTTAAAGGAATGCGCCATGTGCTCCTGCCTATAGAGGTTACTGCAAGTTCGATGGATCGAATGTGCCATAGCTGAGCTGATGGCTTGTTTACGGTATTTAACATGCAGTTTACATTCGATACGAAGAAGTCATTACGTCTTTCACGAGGAAAAACATGCAAAACAAACAAAAAAAAAAACACCTACGAACGAATGTTGATAGCCAAAACTTTGAAAAGTAATATGCAGTTATGATGAGCATGAACTGAAATTAATTGTCATGATTTTGCTGTCTAACCATGTGATGACTGCATCTCATTGGACCTACTTCATAGTGAATTTGTCTGGGCATACGAGACCTTTTAAGTATTTCTGTGATTGCCTTTTTAATTGACTGATTAATCGATTCTTTTTTTATTGTTCAGGGAACATAAGATATTCGATTAAGTACACCATATTCGACTGATGTTTCCTGCTATGCACCAAAAGAAAGGCTATAGAATTGTAGAATCACGGTATCTTTGCAATGATTCCTTTAATTCAACTGAGCTGGTTCTTCTCGAGATCGATATTTTCAAGATATTTACACGCTGTTTATTCCAGTGCGCGCATTCTTTCGTCTGGCACGCACCTGGGTGTGGCACCTGCTTTTGTGGAAATTTCCACAAGGGGAGCGGGGTGGGTGTCAAGTTTCTTCGAGCCGAAGAGACTGCGCGCACGTATTCAGTATTTCACAATCTCTTCGCTCTAATTTATTGTAATTCATGACATGTTTTCTCCTTATTCTGTGCTGATATTGAACATTTAGATTTAACTTTACGAAGGTTGGTAGATCGTGGATCTTTTTGTTGTGAGGTGTATGTAATTTCTTTTTTTTTTATCATTCTTTGGAGGGGAAAGAAGAGTAAGGGGGAAGAAGAATAAGAGGGAAAGTGAAATAAAACGAACGGCAAGTACGCTCAGCATTTGCAGTAAGCTGTCTTTTTATACCAGCGTAGTTTTCATCATCACCATCAGACATCACTCAGATCATTTTAGCCTTTTCCTATGAACATTAAGAAACACGCACAGTCCCTCGAGATAAAAACCGAGGAAAATAAATAACAAATACAAAGTATCAACACCTCCCAACAACACAAATATTTAGAAAAGACAACACACGTCGCTTCGATTCGAAAAAGTATTGCAGCAAAGCGGAGAAATCGCTGTTACGAAAATAACAGTGTGAGACACTTGAAAGAATTGTTTAAATATTTCAAAGTATAAAGGGAACGGATAAAGTGATATAAAATGGAAGAAATCGTACCAAGCGAGGTGTGAGAAACGACAGAAATAGAACGATAAGTTTAGTAGTAGGATTAGGCCCTAGCAAAAGTATTGCAGCAAAGCGGAGAAATCGCTGTTACGAAAATAACAGTGCGAGACACTTGAAAGCATTGTTTAAATATTTCAAAGTATAAAGGGAACGGATAAAGTGATATAAAATGGAAGAAATCGTACCAAACGAGGTGTGAGAAACGACAGAAATAGAACGATAAGTTTAGTAGTAGGATTAGGCCCTAGCAAAAGTTTGCAGCACCGAAAGCTACGCGAAAATTAATACACATTGGAAACTCTGTATTGCGACGAGATCCTTGGGATCGTCAATAAATGATACAAAACAAAGGAAATTAATTCATTTTGATCGGAAAATAGTTTGTTATAAGTATTCTGTTATATGAGATCTCCTTTAATAGGCCTAGAAATACATCGAGTTTCCACGATACTCGGGAAAGAGAGTTCGAACGCTTTTCACCTGCACATTTACTGCAGTGCTCATCAATACACGAACAGAAACTCACCTCTTCCTCGCAGAAAAATGATGCAATAACGTTACAAAACACACACACAACATTCTAAAAATCATTTCATACTTGGGAGGCAAGGGAAAAGCGGAAGAAGAAGAGAAAAAGAAGCAGACATTGCACAACGGAGTGCTTCTACCCCGACTCAAAACAAAATAGGGTACTGTTTATAGTGGCAGCTGGCTACAGTGTGTGATAGCTAAGCTACTAAATGTACTCACGCTCCCCAGCCGGCCACACATGGGGATACCACGGCGATCGATGTAAACATCCACGGTCCGTAGGCGACAGGGATTCAGGCGCGCGAAGTTCCATTCGGCGTACACAGTACGCAAGCAGCGAATTGCAAGTGCGCACACTACTAGTATTCTATAATAGAAGATAGGAACACACACACGTCGGGTACACACAGACACACACACATGCGGGCAACGTGGGCCGGCTGGAGAATGAAATATGTTCAGTGTGTAGTCTATATTGCAATTGCAGGGATAATAACTTCGAGCGTCAGGGCTCGCTGCGCGCGCCGGGGCCGCTCGCGCTCGTCAATAGTGTGATTGTGTACATAAACTATGATTCTGTCTTGAAACGTGTGGCTATACGGCAAAAAACTTAAGGAGCCAGCCGGGCTTTTTTCATACATTTCTGGGGAGCCCGTAGCGATTCTGGGGAGCCAATGGTCCCCGGGCTCCCGCTAAGGTCGAGCCCTGTTAGTAAAACACATCAGTGAAAGTTTGGGGAAAATCGGTCAATCCGTTCAAAAGTTTTTAAAGTATCTGCGCAGTCACTGCTGGATGAGAAGACTACTACAGTGTATGATGTCATATGCGTACAACGATATAAAGAAAATAAAAAGAGAATTTCACAAAACTTCACTTGTTGAATAAAGTGCACATTTCTTCGACTTGTTACTGACATATGTTAAGGGTAATATTATTCCCCCTGCCTTCTGAAAGAGAGAAGTCAAGTGTTCTTTTTGTTGTGCGAGAAAAGTGAAAATATGTTGAATTTTCTTTATTCTTTCTTTTTATCATTGTACACATGTGACATCACAAGCTATAGTAGTCTTCTCATCCAGCCTTTAGTGAGCAGAAACTTCAAAAATTCGTAACTTTCGAAGGGATTGTCCGATTTTCCTCAAACTCTCACTGATGTGTTCAACTAATATTGCTGCATTCACTCAACCCACATGTCTATGAAGGTGAACTTGTCCTTAAAGTATTTACTTCCATTCCTTCCTTCAAGTTTAGCTTGTGAAATAAAATCAGCACACTCCTTATCATTGACCACGTATGGGCGAATCTTGCTATCAATAGTCAAGTTGAAGCGACTAGATGAGTTAGTCTGTTGGAGTGGTGGTTTCTTTTGGCCCCTGAGTAAATAAATATCACATACAGTGATAACAACAGTGTGAGAGCCTTTGAGGAAGTTGTAATAGAATGGGTTCCTGGAGATTTTATTGGTCTGTGAACTTGGCAGTTGTTGGAAAGAACAATGTTCATAATAACGATGAGAGCTTTTGACATTCATTCTTGCAGCAATCTCCTGGACACCAGGGGCATACGCACCGAGCCGAGGGGTAACTTTGAGGACTCTGGCCCACCCTCTCCCCGCAAGATCATCGACAGGGACAGGGGGAGCGCCAGCGATAACTGGCGCTCCCCCCGCGGCGAGAGGCTACCGTCCAAGACAGATGACGAGGATGACGGGTGGAGGCACGGTTCCGGGAAGTCCACACCTCGCCCGCCGCCCTCGAGAGAAGACGAGAACTGGAGAATGTCGTCAAGTGAGGATAACAGAATATTTGATGAGACACTGAGATGCTATGAATTTAAATTGCGTTAACCTTATTCTAACTGGGCTATTTGAGACCCAAGTTTTTACTGAGGGGAAGGGTCAATTTTGACCCCCTTCCCCCCCCCCCCCCCCTCCAGTTAAGATCGGGTTAATGGTGGTGTAGTTTTTGTACAGTTCTGTACCATGTCAAAAGTGTGTTCAGTGGTGTCTGAAGGTATGATGATTTTCACATGTGGACTGGAGTTGCTTAACTCCTTCCCTGATGATTGTTAAGACAGTGATTCGTGGGAAAGTTGACGAGACTTTTACTCATATGGCAATACATGTGTTCTTTGCAGCTGCTTGATTAAGTTCCCGAGCATGGGCAAATGAGACTCTAAACCAATTCCAGAGTATTATGTTTGTTTGATTATCAAATATTTCTTTGTGCTTTTGAAATTTCTGTCTTTGTCTCATTTCTGTGACACGAACATTAACCCTAACTTACCTTGGGGGGGGGGGGGGGGGCCATAATGGCCCCCCCCCCCCCCCTCGATGAATTCCGCGACCATTTCGGCGCGCAAAATTTTTTGACCGCGCCGTTCGCTGACTTTTTTATTTCAAGTCATGCGCAACTTTTGAGACCAAATTTGTCACGCCCGGGCATACCGTTCCGAAGCTACGCCCCTTCAAAAAACTTTCGTCAACCCCAAAATTGCTCAAAAACGTGATTTTGTGTACAAAGTCAAATAAATACATATTTTTAATTTTAATGGCTGAAATCAATTTATTTTAGTATAATTATGCTTCAAAAAATGTGTGTGACAAATTCTGAAAAAACAAAAACAAAAGTTCGAAAAATCAAAGAAATAATAAAGAATTGATAAAACAATAAAAAACATGAGAAATTAATTTTAATACTGACATTTTTTTAACGCACAAAAATGTTCGGAATGTCACTAGGAATATTTACACCAAAAATAAACATTCCGTAAGCTTTTATAAGCCAATTACAGACGAAAATGAGTTTTTTTTGCATATATTTGCATAATTAATTGATTTAAAATAGAAAATTCAAATTGTTTGAAAATTTAACTTAACAGTCTTGTAGATTACATCCGGCTTTATGTTCATGCAAAATTTTGCGGCGATCGCGCGATCAACGGCCGAGATCTGAAGGGGGGCCATAATGGCTCCCCCCCCCCCCCCCCCCCCAGGAATTCAAGCTCGCTAAATAGCCCAGGTAAGTTAGGGTTAATGTACTGGTAAGGTTTACTGAAAAACACCCCTGATGCATATTATCTTCAGAGCTGCATCAAGACCTAATCGTAATCCCATGTGAATGTATTTGATGTCCTCGCTGAGTCTCATTTTGTTAGATCATTTGATCGGTTTCATTCTTGTCAGATCGCCGTGATGGCATAGTTTCATGCCCAAGAATCCATACTCACTGTAACTAGTGAACAATTTTCTGAGTGTTAGACATAAGATTTGTGGATATTAATAGGAGATGTTGTGGCCAAAATCTCCATCTTCACCAGATTCGCCAAGGTCAAACTGGCACCAGCCGAGAGAACGAGGGCTTTCATTCAACGACGGCGATAGGGACCGCGACAGAGATCGGGACCGGGACCACTTCGATCGGGATCGGGGCCAGCGGGAGCGGCGGCATAGCGGCCGCTCGTACCAGAACAACTGGCACGAGGAAGAAGAGGTGCCCGAGTGGTCGCTCGACGATGCCTTTGACGGGGAATCTCTCGGCATGTTTGATTCTTCAGGGGCATTCTGTTCGGGCAAGGTAAGACTTTCTTTTTACAATGCCATCTCTCTACACCAACACTGCTAGAGGTCTAATGCTTTCCCCTCTTTTCCCCCTATCGACAGATGGATTGTTCATTGATGCCTAAGAATCCCAGGAAAGCTGTACATCAATTGACTATGCTTTGGGTAGTGATTGATTACATTGATTTTGACCAAATTACATGTGCGAGCTAAAGGAGCATAACATGTGTGATATCTTGCTTGCCCTTTGAGAGAGGAGAGACTTATGTATTTGTGTAATTGTTCATTTTTAGGGAGATCACAGTGAACACTGAGCTATGGATATAAGCTACAAAGAAGTAGGAAGTTGTTACCTCCCTCACCTAGTGGGGCAACTAGAAAAAAAAAATCATGATTTTGCATTCTTACTTACTGTATGTCTCTTCACCCTCACATGGAAAATCAAGGAAAGCCCTTTAAAGGCATAATTTACCATTTGCAGATGAAACAAAAACCCAGCATTAGTGCTTTAAAATAGTTCTAAATGTGAGTTTGGGATAGAAACAACCACTCTAAAAATTTGAATCCGTATAATCGATGTTAAGTATTGTTAAATACACAAAATGTGGACAATATTTATAATAAAAATGTTTCCAGACTAAACTGTCTACAGTTACAGTTTATTGAGGAAAATACTGATATTTCCTTGTATTTTAGGCTTTATTGCAAACATTTTGTATATTAGGATGTTTTGTGATACAACAGACCTACATATATGCATTAAATGTGGTATCTTGAAAATTTTTTAAATCACTGCTCCCAAAGGTAAACAGGACCTTTAAACAACTATGATCTAGGTATGTGTATGTTATCTCCTAGATCAAGACACGTACAGCATTCACCACTTCAGCTATATTTAGAATAGCTCCTTCCTGTTTGCCAGTCGTCAACACTTCTCTTTCGAATTTTTATCTTTCAGGGTACAGACGACGATCTACTAGAACCATTAGAAAGTGAAGATTCCAAGGCTGAGATTGGTGAGATTCAATGCTCTTTCTCATATATCCTTTGTCTGCCGAAGTGAGGCTGTGTGTGGAGGTTGCGTGGGCATTACAATATTTTGTTGTTGTGATTGTGGTTTTAGTTTTAAGTGTTTTTTACTGGGGCACATGAATGCTCTTGAGCAATCTACCATGGGACCTGTGGCTGGAAGCCCCCTTCAAAGGTCCTGGCAGTGAGCGTAAAGTATGTTGCTCAAGGATGCAACTGCTTTTGTCAGGAGACTTCAAGGGAAATTCCCCCTCCTATTATGTTGCTTTGTATGAAAACATAAAAGATTGGAAAAGCAGATCAGTGAAAATTTTTGGGGGAAATGGGGCACGTTAACCTGTTGAGGACGAGTCCTGAGTATACCTGGGCAAGTGTTTATGGGAAATACGTTTGTAGCAAAATCAACCCGTCCTCAACAGGTTTTAAAAAAAGTTGTGAATTTCGAAGACAAAAATGGCAACTGTGTGTGATATAGGTGTTGAGCAACTCTCCATTTGCATTTGTACACAAAGATTCACCAATTTTCATGTTTCTTCAGAGAAAAATTGTCTTCAGACCTGTTCTTGAATACATTTTTGTCAGTCCTCAGAGAGAAATTTCTGTCTGTGCCCAAAAAGATTTAGCAAAATTTTGTGTGCAAAATAAATGGAGTTCTGCTCAACACCTAGATCACACAGAGTTTGCAATTTGTCCTACTTTATCATTATTGTAGTCTCTTGTCACATGAAATGATGAAATGGAGTGTAGCAAATTTTAAAGAATCCATGCCATTAAAGGGATCGTATAGTTTTGGTTGAGACCTAGTTTCAGGTTTCTAACATTTTTTGGTGAGATAATGAGAAACCTCTTCTGAAATATGAAAGAGCATGTAATTCCATGAGGAATTCAACGTTAATTTGATGAAAATTGGTTTTGAAATGGCTGAGATATCCAAAACAGAGCGATTCTAATAAGTGTGGGACTCACACTTTGTTACGATCGCTTTGTTTTACTTTGTTTTTGGATGTTTCAGTCCTTCCAAACCCGATTTTCATCAAATAAACTTTGAATTCCTCTTAAAATGGTTAGCTCTGTACTATTTCCTAAGTGTTTTCTTGGTATCTCGCAAAAATGAAAAGCCCAATTCTCATCTCTACCAATACTATACCATCCCTTTTAGGCAAAGGATAAGCTTTCTTTCATTATTCGAGCTTGAGTAACTGTTCAGAGTGATAGCAGCTACTATGCAGAATTTGAATATTGAGTAGCATTTTCAAAAATTGTCTCGCAAGGAAATTGATTTGAAAGACCTAACCATTATGAAAATATTTTTTGTCCTGTTCTTTCCGTAGACAATCATGAAGCTGAGGACATTAATCAACAAAGTGATAAAAAACAATCCAGAGATAGAGACTCTGACGATCGAAAACCTTCTTCCAAACACACAAGTGCCGACGACGTTCACGATGAGATGTATAGTTCAAAGTCAGACTCTCGCGACAGCGCGGAGAAATTAGATAAGCTACGTTTAAACTTCAACAGTACTTCTTCCAAAGCTGCCGCCAGCCGGGACATGCCACAGAGTGGTAGCAGCGTACTAAGCAATGCCAAAGGTGCAACAAGTGCAGGACCCAACACAAAAAGCAATATTAGTAATCAGGTGCTGAAGGAGAGCAAGGTGGAGAAGCTAGCCGTGCAAGGGGTGGAGGTGCTGCCAGGCGTGGTCATCGGTGGATCCGCCGGGGAGGGCGTGGGCGGGGCCGCTAACGATGCGGAGGCAAAGAGGACCGACGCCCGGAAGAGCATAGAGGACATCGTGGAGAACAGCGTCGCCGCCAGCATGGCAGCCATGGTGGCGGCCACGAGCGGCGCCGGCCCGGAGGCGGCCAAGCCGAAGGGCGAGGCGGCGGCGGTGTCCACGCCGGGCGCGGCAGCACCCCCGCCCTCATCGAGTGCGGCGGCTGGAATCCCGAAGGATGATGATGAGGAGGACCAGCTGAAGCACTTGGAGAAAGCTGCCGAGAGCTTGATGGCAGAGCTCACTGAAGAAGTAAGTTTCCCTTCACCTTGTTTATGTTTTAGTCAGTGAGAGCCCTGGGACTTACTTGGAACTTCCATGTTCTCCTGAAGCGCACTGCTTATAATGTGTACATTTATTTGTTGCAATGATTTTTGTAGCTCCTTTCAAAATGAAAACTTTTCCTGTAATTTTCACAGTGATTTTTATGCCTCCGCCAACGAAGTGGCCGGAGGCATTATGTTTTCGGGTCATCCGTCCTTCCCGTTTTGTTTTTGTCGACATCTCAAGAACTGTGTGGTGGTTTTACATCAAACTTGGTATGAGGGTATATCCTGGGGGGATAATACTTTGTCTGGATTTTAGGGTCACAGGGTCAAGGGTCAAAGGTCAAAGGTCACAGGTTATTTTGTGGAAAAAAAAGGTTGAAATTTCATGTTTTTCTCCATATCTCGCAAATGGTTCAAGGTATCGTCATGGAACTTAGTATATGCATGTACCGATGGGCAGTGATTATCTAGGGAAGTTGGGGGTCATGGGTCAAAGGTCAGGGGGTCAAAGGTCAAGGTCAACTCCTCAAAATATCACTCCTTTCCTTATATTTATGCAATGCCTGAAGGATTTTTTTTTTACTTGATGTATGCATGTATTACCGAATATATAGTCTGTGGGAAGTTTCTTGCCAAAAGGTCAAAGGTCAAGTGACAGTGCTAAATTGCACTTTTTCCTCCATATCTCCAAAGTAACTCAAGGTATCATCATGAAACTTACATATTTATGCATGTTCTACCTAACAGTGATTCTCTTTGGAACTGTGAGGTCAAAGGTCAAAGGCCAGGTTTAGATAATACTATTTTACCATTTGATACTGAAATTATACTTTTTCTCAATACCTTGAAAATTACTCAATGCATAAACTTCTAAAAGGGTCAAAAGTCAAGTAAAAATCATAAGTTCCCCAAATACCTGCACTCTGACATTTTAATCATTCATCCAATTGAACCTAGTTCTAGGAAAGTGAACATTCAGCACATTTGTGGCAAACCTGTCATTTTAATATTTTGCCAATTGTGTGAAACTGTCATCACACATTGTCAAGACATTGTACTATAGACCTATTAGGAGAACCATGCATTATGGCGGAGGCTTACCAGTCGCCGTAGCGACATTTCTAGGTTTTTTTTTAAAGTTAAGTAGTTTACTGCATTTTTCTTGAGATGTACACACTTACCCTGTCAAAAATTTTGAAATTGCATCTGCAATCAAATATCAGAATTTATGTATGTATGCTTGTATTTTCAGGTAATGAAAATAGTTTTCTATTTGTGGATATGTTATGATTAATGTTAGTCTAATACGATGCAGCTTTTGTGAGTGCCCGAAACTTCCACATAGCACTGAAGAATTGATTACGATTAGTGATTGTCGTACTGAATTCAGATTTGGTGAGAATTACAAATATTACTTCTACACTACATCAGGTTGATCTTTTGAGTCTGTGTCAGCTTTGCTGGAAAGCTGTATGGTTTCCACTGTTAGGTTTACTGAACCAGAATGGGTAGTCTTTAATTGATGGCATAATGCAAAGTCATTCAAAACAACAGACAAACATGACATTTTTCATTTTGCAAAACACTCAAAAATTATTTATGCACCAGCGAGGATGGTATGTAGACAAGGTTAAATTAATGATGCGAGCTGATCTTCCTTCTGTTCCCAGGACGACGACAAGCTTGGAAATGAGCTGACCATGGATGGAGGGTTAAAGGTGAACATCAACCCCCCACAGCTACCACCGACCCATGAGCATGCACACAAATGGTTCTATAAGGACCCTCAGGGACAAGTGCAAGGTAAGAGACCGGAGATTCAATTCGCCTCACTCCCACAGGTTGTGCTTTTCCCATCATTCAAACCGACAACAAAACTGACCTCATCACTTGTAGTGAATATGTAGTAGTGTGCAATTATGACACCTGGCAGGACGGGGATTAGGCTCTTGCCTATGAAGTTTGAAACCTGACATGATGAGGATGGAACTGATGATGATAGTAATAATGATGATACTACTACTACAAATAATCATGGTAATAATATTACTAATTCTAATATAATGGTAATGATTTTAGTAAGTAATATAGTATAATTGTAATGATTTAAGTAAGGAAAGTGATGAAGGGTGATGCAAGTAAGGATCATGATACTACTATTCTTGTTATTACAGGGTGACAACATTGGGGCATATGGGCTTTGAGCAAGAAATTTTCTCATTTTTCTTTAATAATTAGTCAATTTATGTATACACTATTGAACTGACATTTCTTTCCATCACCATCATCCCTCTCTACGTCTCTCTCCCACTCCCTCGGTCTCACATACTCACTCCTCACTCCTTCACTTTGTCCTTTCTCCCCGTCAACACTCTTCTTGCCCCCGTCTTCGTCCCCCCCCCCCCCCCCCCCTCCAGGCCCATTTACATCGAGTGAGATGTCCGAGTGGTTCAGCGCAGGTTACTTCACCATGACGCTGCAGGTGAAGCGGGGGTTGGACGAGGACTTCGAACCCCTGGGGATCCTCATCAAGAGATGGGGACGAGTGCCATTCTTGCCGGCCCAAGAGCCCACGCACAATCACATCACAGTGAGCCCGAGACTTTCGCTTATATTTTTTGAATAACCACCACCCCTCCCTTCCCCCTTATCACTTTGACCATTTTCTGGCTAAATCTTTTTTTTATTATTATTATTTAGCATCATTGTAATAGATAAATTTAGGTGTTGATATGGTAGTATTTTGAGATTTTAGTTTAAAAGGAAAGGAAATGATGTATGGACATTGTTGGATCTTTTTAGAGGTACTTTCAAGCTGTGAGCTGCTGGTGTGCTTATGTTTGTATTTGGCAAGCTTTGTTGCAAACTTGTAATTTAGACTGCACCATCCCTTTGTATATCTTTGTGACAGGCAAGATGCCTTCCAAACTTCCAGGAAAAAATTTACCTCACTACTGCAGAAACACTCATTCTCATTACAACTGACTGGCAAAGTGCCTTACATCAACGTGAATGAGCATTGATGTAGGGCAATTTGTCAATCGGTTGCAATAAAAACAATTTCATGCAACAATATCATCAATCCGAACGCTCATTCTCTCTGACAGTTTGAAAGTTGATATTTGTAATAGCAGAGACATCTGATGAACCATTCACAATCTGAGTAAATTGGTAATTTAGACCATTTTGGGCTAGTGAGTGTCATGGCCTTCGTTTGTGTTCACAGCAGAAACCGTCAACTCCTACGGGGAACCCCACAGTGGGACCGACCGCAGCTGCCCCCGCCCCATCAGGCCCCACCATCGGCCCATCGGTCAGCCCCACCCCCAATGCAACGGCCGCTGCGACGGCGGCTGCCATAGCCGCCCAGCAGCAGCAGCAGCAGCAGCTGGCCCAGCAGCAGATAGCAGCCCAGATGGCCCAGCTCCTGGCCCAGCACCAACTCATCCAGCAGCAACAGCAGCAACAGTTGCTGCAACAGCAGCAGCAGCAGCAACAAGTCTTCCAGCAGCTCTTGAATCAGCAGCAGTCGCTGATAAGGTGAGTCATGTTGGCTGCTGCAACCACAGACTGTTTCACTCAGTGCATAATAATGATGTTGTCACTTTTGAGTGATCAGTTCATATACTGTTGGCAAAAAGTTACACCAATCATTTCATAATGATGAGGAATAGAGATGTCAATGTGTATAAAACCAGATCCTTTTCTTACTTGGACTCTTGTGTGGAAGACAAGTGAGAGAGTCAATCTTGTGTACATATTGCAACTATGCCCATCTAAATTAAGGCTTTCTTTTCCTGGATTAGAATGGAAGTCACTGTATTTGTCTTTCACTATTTTCAAGTCAATATTCTTGTCCTGTTTAGGGATATAATTTGCTATATCAAAGCTAGTTCGTATCATGTCATGTCATATTTGTACCCCGTTGAATGAGACTGTCTGTAAATTGCTTGTGGCCACTTTGTAGAGTGCAGGCCAGTCGGATCTACCAGGAGCTGATCCAGCGGGGCAAGACGCTGACCCTGCCCCAGCAGCAGACCCTCCGCCAGCAGCTGGCCACCCTGCAGCAGCAGCACCAGGTTGTCATGCACTACCAGCAGCAGATGCAGAGGCACCGCGGCCTGGCCATCCCCGCAGGAGTGGGCGTCGACACCCCAGCCACCAGCCTCTCCGCTACCAGCGTGGCAGGGGGGATTCCCCCAGGTGGTCATGCAGTCAGCGCCGCCGCAGCAGCAGCAGCGGCCGCGGCGGCTGCTGCTGCTGCAGCTGCCAAGGAGAAGAACGAAGGCCCGGAGATCGGCGTCTGGAACTCAGTCCCCACAAAAAGTAAAGGTCTGGCGTGTCTGTGTGTTCATGGGCTGGGACAATAACAGTACTGAAAAATGAATGGCTGGTTGACAGTTAAGACGAAAACAAAACAAATGAGGGAGCAGAAAAAAGATGATTATATAATGTCAAGTGTCATATAAACACAATTCAGGCAAATTGATGATTTCTGAAAGTCAATTTTCTGATCAAAGTAGCTTGTTTTAATATTCTAGGAAAATTATTTCTGGGAGAGGGGTAAATCTCCTTGTTCAATGAACCCTTGTACCAGGAAGGTTGGACAGTGTGTACAATGCTATAGGGTTTTCAGTGCTTATTGGTGTTCAAAGCACACAAAGGATTAAGAAGACAACGTTCCTCATTATAGAACAGATAGAACATTAGTTCATTGTGAGTGGAAGTGATTGAAGTCCGTTAAAACCAAGTATATTCAGATGTAATAATTATGGCAAGGATGAATGGATTTATGAGAGTATTTGAATAATTGTTTGTGAAACAGAGATAGTATAAAAAGATTTGTGAATGCCCTTTTGTGACCAGTATTTCATGAAAGAATTTGTTTTGAGTTATACTGGAAGTCTTTTTCTTTGTCCACAAGCTTGAAGCATGTGAAAATATTCAGAGGCGTGATGATTATTGCAGAAGCAAATTGTAACTTGCAGCTTTCCTTGGTCAGTACCATCATTGCTACATTGTGCCTCTATGCTGTGGTACCATGACAACATAATCATATTGTATGGTGGAATTTAGACAGGTAGATATGATACTGCTTGCAGAGTTGTTGTTTGTTTGTTAGTTTGTTTTTGACCTGTGGACCATTGAGTACATACTCACCATCCACTTTCTTGTCTATCACCACAGGGGCTGACTGGGACATCGGGGTGTGGGACCCAGCCATGGCCAGGGAGGTCATGGAAGAGGTAAAAACGAACAAACTCTCCCCCTTTTCTTTTCTTTTTTTTAAAGCCAATCAGTCTAACTTTATATACATTTTTCTCATTTCTCCTTGCTTCACTTTGCCTTTTCATTCAAAAGTCACAGTAAATTAAGTCAAATACTCTGAGCATGATAGGTAAATAAAACTTTCTTTTCATGTTTTATCCTACTGTGGCGGAATCTAAGTTATATTCATATAACTATTATTAATATTGTTAGTAGTTATTATGACAATAAAGTGGCAGAAATCTGACGGATAGTTTCATTTTTACATGATTTGTCGGAAGGCAATCAATTTGGACTTGTATATTGAGAGTTCTTCTACCTCAAATGAATTGCAAAATCAAGAACACAGGGAAAAAACAACAAAGAACAAAGAAGGTCATTCAAAGTCACATGTCAAATTGGGAATGCGATGATGTGAAAGTCCTATAACCCTCGTTTCTTGTAATCACGGTGACCTCATCTGCAGGAGCGGCGACAGCAGGTGCGCCAGAAGGTGGAGGAGGAGAAGCGGAAGACGGAGGAGATGCACGAGGAGGTGGAGAAGCAGCGGGCGGAGGAGCGGCGACAGGAGGAGCTCAAGCTCAAGCAGCAGGCCGAGATGATTGACAAGAAGTGAGGACGCAAAGCTTTCTCCCGGTCCCACAATATTTCTATTTTTCTGTTGGTGCCACTCACAGGGTCTGGTGTCCATCTGTCCATCGAAGATGGTGGTCTTCTGTCTGGAAGTTCATCATTCATGGTGACAACAAACTTGTCAAACGTGTCCAACTCTGATGTCATTTTAGGATGGAATTTACTGTAGCACCTGAGCAAATGTTCTGGGTCAGGGTTGGAAGTTGGAGTATTATGAAATGGCTTTGCAGCGTCATTTCACGTTGCTCACCAGATGCTATATACATGTATATATTGATGTGCCTGATTCAATGTTTTACTAGTTGCTGTTTGCGAAGAAAAGTTCATGTTTAGGGACCACAGTTATAACAAAATTTTGTTTGAAGTTGTCACACCCATGTAATTTACTTTGATAAGATTTGAGAAGCAGAATAAATGTGAACGACCGAACAAACAGTTAACATGAAAGATGATAAAGAGCTTATCCATGTGGGTAGTGTCGAAGTTGAGCGCAGTCAGTCCTTTGGGTGAAAGGAGGTGGAAATTGAGAGTTTCTATTTTAGTAAAGGTATGTTTTGAGTGTTAAGACACCTCTGAAGGGTAGGGAGGGTGGCTGACAAACCCCTCATACTTGTTGCTTTACCGTCTCGGGTGTGGTTTTGTTCTATTTGGTATGTACACAGGAGGCAGGAGGAGGATCGGTTGCAGCAGCAGGAGGAGGCCTTGCGGCGGGCAGAGGAGGAGCGGAAACAACAGGAGGAACAGCAGAGGAAGGTGGAGCAACAGGTGGGTGTGGTTCCCTCCCACCAGTAGGGAGGGTCGGATGCCGAGAAATGGTCATCCTTGCAGCTGTGGTGTGTGATGCTGTTTAGAAATTTTGTGAATTCTTGCCATTATGATTCTTTGGGTCATGTCATGGCTGCCTCAACCTCACACAAGAATTGTTTTTTTTTTCTATTATCAAGTCATCTTACCACTGTGCAGTCTTATGCACAAATCAGTGGATTTGCAAATTGGAGTTTAAACATTCTAAACTTTTATCCCAAGCAACCTCTAAATAGGATAATTTCTCACTGGCATCATTTCAGTGTTTATTCACAACAAAAGTGTAGTGAAAAAAACGATTACAAACACATGTTCTTACCATCAGAATGTGCCATAATCATCAGAACATGCCTTTGATACTCAATAAACAAAGGTAAATGTTGATCTTTATGAATGTATATAAACCTGTCGGCAACTTCAGCTCAAGTTTGTCACATGCTACTTGTTTGCCAGTGCTATTTCAGTGATCTTAAATGATTTTGCTAAAAACAAAAATAGTGCCTGTAAAAGAGAGTCAATATCTTGCAGTGTGTGTGCCTCAATATATATTTCTCTGTCCTGAAGGAGGTACATGTATGTTTGACCGTTATCATTCTGTCACCATCTATTATCCCAGCGCATGGAAGAGCAGCTAAGGAGACAGCAAGAGGAGACGGCCGCCGTCCGCCGCGCCCAGGAGGAACAGGCCGCCAGGCTGGCCGCTCAGGAAGAGGCGGCTCGCAAGGCACGGGAGGAGCAAGAGGAGCGGGCCCGGAGGGAAGCAGAGGAGAGGCAGAAGGAGGCGGCCGAGAGACACCGCCAGGAGATGCTGAGGTCAGTTCTCGACACAGTTTGTGGTTCAACGACCCTCCCCACCCCCTTCATCAGACCTTTTCAGGTCTATGTACAGTCCGACCTCTCTTATCTGGACATGTTGGGACTAGCGCCCATCCGGATATGAGATTTGGCTGGATATGCGAGACTCAATGTTAAATGCACGCAGCTGCCTACCCAATGGTAGCTACATGTAACTTATTGCTGGTAGCGTACACTGAAACTCTTTCTTTGCTATCAGCGCATAATTATAGGTGGTTTGTTTGTTTTGGGTGTTGTTTTTTTTTACCAAAATGAAATTATTTTGTTGTCATATAATATGTTATTCTTGTGATTTTGTTTATGAATTTGTCTAAGTATGAAATCTCCCCTTTCCGTGTAATAGTAGATTGGAAAAAAAAAAGATATCATGGCGAGATCGCATGCGGAAAGTAGAGAGATCCAGATATAGGGAGGCCGGATAAGAGAGGTCGGACTGTATTGCATTTTTAAATGGTTAACAGATGGTGGTGTGGAATAGGGTTAGTTTGTCAACTGCCACAGAAGTTACAAAGAAAAAAAAAATCAAATGTTTTTATATTGTAAGCTTCTTTCCTGTTTTTTTAACTTGTTTAGTTTTTGGGGAGATGTGTTGTTTAGTTTTGCTTTGTTTTGTTTCAATCATTTTTTAATGTAAGGCTCTGATGATATATTCTGATACTATACAGTATCTGACAAGAGATATTAATAATAGATATTGAAACATCTAAGTGTTCCTTGAATGGAGCATAAGAAACACGACATACACCAAAGATTCAGTATACCATGTACTATGCACTTTGTACAGTAATGACCCTCTGAGCAACTAGCATAGTACATGCATTTCATGCCATTGCGCAATAATCTGTTTACATCGGATTGTGCAATCTTCCGGGCAGGGTTTGTACATGCCAAGCCTGCTTGTTGTATTGTGCAGGCTGAATTTATAGAAGGGTTTGTAGTAGAATGGAGCTGTGATGTACTTATGGTGTGTGTGTGCCTGGATAAGATTGCCAGTTACCATCTGATCTCATTGGTGTTAATGGTTTGTGGAAAAGGTGATGAAGATGGCATGAATCATTGATTAACCTGACTTGAATGCAGTGGAGAATCTGCACCACTCAACAAATTATGCAGAAGCATAGTTTTCAGGTGTGATGAAGCAGGTAGGTCTTATGGCTGAAGTAAACAGCTCAAGTGGTCTCTGTGAGTAATGTATTGAAACTAGGCATCAGAATTTGCCTTTGCAGCATTGTAGACACGTAACATAAAATCTCAATTAGACTAATTTTGGCGTGCATTCAAATTCAAGGGCATTCTTACTCCAGAACCTGTCAAAAAGCAATTGAAATCATCTGATTCTGTAAGGTTCATCTCAGTACTTACAATCTAATTTGCATACTGTTCTTGTTCCTCTGATGAGCGGTTCATGGATAAGTTTTGTAATTGTCAGAAAACAGCACTTGAAATGCATTCATAAAAGCTCAGAACTGGCACTAAAGTATTTTGGTGGAACATGATGACAATTGTCTTCTGAATTTAGAAGGCAAGGATTATGTATCATATGTGGTCTTTATTTAACTTGTTTTGTAAACCATTTTCAACACTTAGGCAACAAAACCTTCAACGGCAGCAGGAGACCCTCCAGAGGTTGCAGCAACAACAGCAGCAGCAACAGCAACAGCAGCAGCAACCTAGTGTAAGTTTCAGAATTAGCTGTACCAGCTTTGGCCATTTGTGTTCCTTACTCTGTTTGTTCATGTTGATTTCCTTGTGATGAGAAAGTGACAACTTCTATGCTGACAGTTTTGTCAATTTAGCAAGTTCTAATCCTCTCTAGCTAAATCTTTTGAGGATGTAATTTCAAATTCCAAGTGTGAATATTGTAGCTCACTTCCTTTTAGCAGGTTTTCTAGCATGTTAGCAACATTAGCAAGGGCACACCTTTGACGCAGTCTTGGGCTTTATGGCAAAGTATTGTTCATGTTTCGCAAGTTTAGTTGACATTGTGTCAGTTTGCGTGTTCGTAATAACACATCAGTTGTGTCAATATGTGGGTGGTTTTTCTTTTCCTTCCACTAATTTACAACTTGGCATGTTCAAGGAAGTGCGTATTACACCTTAGCTGTCTTATAATTAAATTGCCTTTTTTTAACATGGCAACTTTGATGATTTTTGTATGTTGTGTTTGTCTAAGTATGGTATCTCCTGCAAAACCAGAAACATTCACGGTATAAAACTTTTGGGAATTGGAGCCAACAGCCTTTTTCACAGCATGATACTATTGTGAAATGCCACTGGCATTCAGTACATTGTGTAACCACAAACTTTCATGTGCATTTTATTTTTGTGAATCATGGCTCTCACGAAATTTGCAAAAGTTACATGCTCATGAATATTTCTGGTTACAGTATGTTGAAAAGACTCATAGCGGATTCTCTGAGACTGCTGTAGAAAAAAAAGAAGAAGAAAAAAATCTGTTTGTTGCACTGATGTTGGTGTTCGTTTGTTATCAACTTCAAGTTGCCAAGCAGTGCCATGTGGGCACAGCGCAGTGCCGTTGCCACCTCGAGCAGCGGGCCCACCCTACAGCAGATCCAGAAACTCCAACAGCAGCAAGAAGAACTGGAGAGACAAGAGGTACTGTGTCGTCACTTCTCATGGTGTCAAATTGATAGTGTGTTAAAGAGGAAATCCACCAGAAATGAAAGAAAATAATTAAATCCTGATGAAATTTTGGAGTGGATTTCTTCTTTAATTCATCCTTCTTCCAGAGATGCTAACTGTTACTTTTATATTGTGGTATTTTGGACAGTTTTGTTTGTTTGTTTGTCTGTTGTTGGTTTGTGTTTTTTTTTTTTCCTTTTTGTTGTTGTTTTGTTTTTTGTTTGCTTTTGTTTTGCTTAAAAAATGGTTTTCACCGAATTGTATTACTATACATGTCTACTGTGGAAAGGTAAAAGTATTGTTTTTCCCACCAAAAATATGCCCTTTCAGCCCTCAGAATACAGCCATGCTATTTACAAAGTTGGCATCCCTGTAATCTCCTTTAAGTGGCTTTCTTAACTGTACTTGTGTTTTGGCTCTGAGATGGGATTGTGCAGTTTGTTTGTTTGTTTGTTTGAAATGCATTTAGTTACTTGCGATGTTTTACTGAACTGTCCTATTCCTATTTGAGTGTGGTCTTCTATGTGATAGTTACCAAACTCCCCTGGTGTTTCTCTTTCTTCTGTTTCTTTTTCAAATCATCATTGCCATATTCCACCTGTAATACATCCTATTATATTCTATTTGATGCTTGTCAATGAAAAACTTCACTGTAAGCAGAATTGAGAACACATCTTGCACAGTACATGCTGCCTGAGAACAGCATCAACAGAGAAGAAAAAAAAAAGCAAAACACCAAGTTAAGCAGACTTGTAAGAGCTCTGCAGATCAGATTTGGTTATTTAAAACCCAGACAGTTGCTTTTTGTGAAACTGCACGTTACTTCCCTACTGACGGTCTGAAGAAGCATAGATATACAACTTTTGTTTGAAGCTCACGTGTCAATTTAGGTGCCCCTTAAGCATATGTTTTTACGAAAGCGGTGTTTTGGGAAATTCATTCCGAGTATAATACACACATTGCAAGCAAAGTTATAGATGCCTCCTTTAGGATGAATTTAAGTGACATCAGTTTGTGCTGATCATATATTTCAATTGATTATGTAGACATACAATGTATGGGAAGTCCTCACTGCTTACTGTGAATGCTTGGTTCTCTGTCTTTAGAAATTAAGGAAGGAGATGGAGGGTGTGAATTGCATCATGCTGCATGAATCAGATTATGAAAACCTGCATGGATTCAAATTTTAATCTCGATTTTTGTGCTCCTCCACCTTCAGCGACAGAAACAGCTGCAAGCACAACTTCTACAACAAAAGCAACAGCAGCAGCAGCAGAATGCCCAGAGCAGGCCCGCTGGCTGGGGATCAAGCAACTCAAGGTGAGGGCGCCCTTCCTCCCACACATCATTTCACGCTATTCTGCTCTTCCCCCCACCCCCCCCCCCCCTTTTTTTTTTTTTTTTTTTTTTTTGCCAGTGACTTGAAACATCAATCAGGAGTTCCTACTTGCATTTCTAATATTACATTTCTTATATGCACAACCATTCCACAGACTCTTGGAACAGATTTTATCGTGAAACCAAGGGAGAAGTGTGGGCCCAAATTTAGCTCTTATGAATGTTTGTGATGCATTTAGTATTGTTTGGAATGACATCAACAGCAATATTTGTGTTGCAGTAATAATTTTTTGTGTGTCTTGACACTGATCACAATGTTTGCCCATCTGTAACAGGACTAATGTATGCATGTGTTTGTAAATCCACTAGTGTGAACCAGACCACCAAGTCCTTGAGGGAGATTCAGGAGGAGCAAGCGAGGCAGCAGATGGAGCGAGGACAAGCCAAACAGAATGTGCAGAACAAGGTAGGCTTGTTCTCTTATACCAGCCCTGCCAGGTCTCCCTTATTCTGCTGTATGTTCCCTTAACCCTAAAATTTGCCTGTATGCACAGTTTGCATTGAAATTGTACACAAAGTCGCATTTTTGAGCAATTTTTGGTCTGACATGCACGTACATATTTATGGGCAGTTCCAGCGTTACGGACATTACATTTCAGACAAAATTTGCAACTTCAAAAGATCATTAAGATAACAAAATATTTTCATTCTGAACTCATACAATGGAATCACTCACATATGAGGCTAAGTCATAAACAGTGAAAATTTCAATCCATTTCACCACATCATATGGCACTTACTGCATAAAATGTTGGCCGTTACGGACATTACATTTTTTGGACATGACTTTTTGCATGCCTATGCAATCATTGAAAAGTCTGTGAGTTTAAGCACATAATAAGACCAATGTAGGAATAAATTGAAAGGTAAAGAAATGTTTAAGAAAATAAAATCACATTTAGTGAAATAGATGGCACATGTCCCTCCTAGAGCCAAAACTTTGGCGTTACGGACATTACATTTTAAGCGTTACGGACATTACAGATTTGTCCACTTTCATTAAGTGGCGGCAGTCACATGCTTGTATTGATATTTTTTATCATTTTCACTTGGATGGTAATCAGTACACATTTGACAATGTTGCCATAGCCCTTTCATGAGATCTTTTATTTCAGGAATTGCCATTTTGAGGACTATTTGTTCAATATAGACCCCTACTTTAACAATTTGTTGACTTTTCTATCATACTGGAATTTAATCAACTTATTTAATGCCTGCAATACAGTTGTGATTTATAAATAACATATAATAGATCAGCCTTTGACTTTCTACTACATTTAAACTTGTAATTACTCAAAATGTAATTTTAAAGAAATGTTACGGACATTACACTTTTTATTCACATCTACATAGCCATCACTGAGCATAACTCTGCACAAATAAACAACTTTTATTTCAATCAAAACTAATGCATAATCAAAATCACATAAAATAATGGCTCAACAAATGCTCAGTATGTATTTTTACACAATAAATGTTTAGTTTTACTTTCTTTCTTTTTCCCTACAGTTTGTTGAAGTACAACAGTCTTTTCCAGGGTCAGAAAAGTCTGTTTTGGAAAATATTGTTTATTCTGCTTCCAAATCACCTTGGAAGCTAGAAAGGTGTTCTTGACCAATTGTGGGAGAGGGTCTAATACTATGATTCCATCCTGTTCTAAAAATGGCTCTCCTTCACTACATTTAAAGAAATATTCATGGATCCTTGTCTTTTCAGAAATTTTCATAATCGATGGACTATCCTCATTACGTAAAGTCCAACCTCAGTTATCCAGCAATCACTTTTCTGGATTGCTCTATTATCCAGATATGGGGTGGCACATGATTTTCTTTGCATAATTTGACTAAAAGTACATAACACTTTATTCTTAACAAAGTAATTGTAATTCAGGACATAAACGTTGATCGCTATGGTAAAACATTATATTTCTACCAACCAAAATACTGTTGCTAGAGGGAATAATGAGGAAGTGTATTTCATTCACATTCCATTTGATTTCCACATTATTGAATAATAAAACATGAAATTTTCATTTAAATTTTGATATTGAATAGTCAATTAAAAATATCCTACACAATTTGATTAATAAAGTGTCATGCGTAAGCACATGCGTAAGCATATCTCCCTTATCCAGCAATATCATTTTATCCAGATGGCTACCGTTCACGATATGGTTGGATATTGAGGTTGGACTGTGTTTCCTTAACAGACAAGTCAGACCACAACTGACCATACATTGTGTAAAAGGCTTTGTCCAGGGATGTTTCTGACTGTTTCTCTTCTTTAACAATGTTTTAACATACATTCTTGCCATCACTCAACTTGATATGCTGTTGCTGTAAGATAGCTTGCAACCATGTATTTCATGGCAGAAATAAGTAGATACAAGTAATAAGATTGTATAGAGGAATGCAAAAGATTAGTCAAAACCTTGTTGAAACACTGCACTTGTTGCTGAGTAAAGTCCCAAATCAATTTTCATACAAGGGCTGGGGCATTCATTGTGACAGATACAAATATTGTAGGGTAGAATACAAACTATTCCTCAAAATCATACGTACCTAATACTTTTACCACAAATGTGTAATGTCCGTAACGCATTGGTTATGTAATGTCCGTAACGCTTTTTAAAAGGAATTATGCAGGTTCCCGAAAAACTGCGTGGATATGTTGTGTGATATCACATTTTAGCTTTGCGTTTGAATTTAGAACAAAATTAGACCTAAACACAGTGTGTTACAAAAACTTTTACATCTAAAACGTTACGGACATTACACTTTGACAGAGGTGGAAATTCAGAAAATTGAAATGCTCATCTTTTAAAAAAGAATTATTTTCTTTTGATACCAAGAAGGATGATGTAAAAATGAGTCATCAGCTTTATCATAGCATAAAAATGGTTGCCTGAAAGTTATTTTATAGGGAAAATTTCTACTTCAGAAGAATTACATGCAAATTATACTGAATTTTTCTGCAATGTCTTAGAAAACAACACACAATTTCAAAAGCTAAAAAAATAATTTTTTTCCAAATTGTTCCAATTTTTTTCATCATATCAGTTTGATATGACCCTTCCTGAATACTTTCCAGGGTAAAACAAAGTTGTTGCTTGATTTTAATTTTTCCACCCTCAGGTAACATTTTTCACGGAATTGCCCCTATGCGCAACTTCAGAACCGCGCACCTGGGCATCGCAAATTGGGTGCGCGTCTGGGCATCGCAAATTTGGTGTCAAAAGATGCGGGAGACTCAAAAGAAAAAAGTCGTGAAACGTCGCGGCGATAGCTTTTCGCATTAGCGGTACATCGCGCGAAACGGCGAGGGGGGCCTCAGAGGCCCCCCCTCGGGCCTAGTTAGGGTTAACACTCAAGGTCTGTCCTGAAAAGAGAACATACAGGCTTTTTTTGATTTGGGGATCATTATATCCCCACAAAAAGAAGTTGAAGGTGGTAGATGATTCAGCATGCCATAACCCCAGGATACCATCATACCCCAGGTTACAACATTGTGTAGTACCACTTTGTATTCTAAGATGTATAGTTACACACTGCTATCATGGCTCCCCACTTTTTGCTATCTGGAGATAATGATCACAGTGCTAATTCATCCTTTGTCACGACATGTTTAACGTTATTACAATAATAATGATCATGGTAAATGTTTCTAAAGTTTTAGGTTATTATAGTTTTGGACAGTACTTCAGAAGGAATGTTCATTAAGATGGTCCAGTTGTGCTGAGATTTTTGGCATTTCCTTGCTTCTTTTCATATGAGTATTTCTTTTTGTGGTGCTTTTTCCATGTAGTTTCAAAGTTAAGTCTAAAATTTCTCTCTCTCATAGCATTCTTCAGATAGCATTTCATTTTGGCTTGTGTTTGGTAACATGCTTGCATTTCAAGTCAACTTCTGTAATGCAAAACAGCAAACTTTACAGAGTGTTTTGTGTCATAATTCTCTCCTTCTCCCTAACGCTACCACCCTGACTAAACAGGGCATGACGTTTTCTTCAGCTGCTGTGTGGGGAGGCGGTGCAAACACCTCCCTGGCCTGGTCGGGGGATCATGCCAGCAGCAACGTGTGGGGCGACCAGCCCCGAACGGTGTCCTCCTCCTCGGCTAACATGGGTTTCTGGGACGAGTGTGCTCGGGACAGCATCACCAAGTCCACGTGAGTTGCACCAAATTACGATTTCAGCCTCGGCTGCTTCGAAAATGTCCCTGATATCAAGCTCCATATCCATATCGATGTCCCTGATATCAAGCATTTCAATGCTTGTCCTAGTGGACAGGCATTGAAAAGCATTTTACATTGATTTTGACTCTGTTTTATTTTTGTTTTACTATTCCATTTTGTTTTGTTCACTTTGGTTTCCACTGAAAGGCAACCACTGAAAAGGAGGTCACATATAGAAAATGCTGAATAGAAATGATATCAGTAGTGATTGATGCAATAAAGAAAAAACAAAACAAAACAAAACAAAACAATGTCCATTGTTAGGACCTCTAATGCAAGTATTATTTCCAGTAGATCAACAGGTGGACGTTGAGTAGATGGATTCTGAATACTAGTATCCTGTCCTCCTCAGTTGACGAGGATACAAAAATGTTGAAAATATAATATATATATATATATTTTTTTTTTAAAGGTGTATGCATGTGACAATATGTTAAATCTTATCTGTTGTCATGACATCACAGAAAATATTATCTCATATGAAAGAAATGGAAAAAGGTCCGTAAAAATTTTCAGTCAGTTTTCTTGCAGTGCTAAGGTTGTATACTTTCATGAGTTTTGTTACAATGTAGAGGAGACACTTTCACTTGATTAATCGTGTAGAGTTGGGCAATAAGGGGCAGTCTTCATTTATTTGGCCAAAATGTGATGAACAAAGTACTCCTCTATCTGAAGTCATATGCGTGTGTAAATATATATCGTTTTTCCTTTGCTCTGCACAGAAATAGCAATTTCCCCACCCTGCGAAGTGCATCCGCCAACATCACCACCAGTGCCCCGACGGCGAGGAGTCAAGCCCCGATCAACAGCAGCAAGGGGAGATCCAAGGAGGAGGTGAGGTCATGGGGTCAAACATTCACAATTTCACAACGGCCTAAGCAATTTTTACATGAAAGTTGGTTGCGCAAAGTGTTGGGATTGTCAGTCTGCATCCAACATTAGGCAATGAATGCGCACTACGTTTTCCTGTATAGATGTTTTGTGTCTCTGTGTGTCTTTCTGCAGAGCTGCCAAGTCTCCCTGATTCTGCAGGTGTCTTCCTGAAACTGTCAAATCTGTTCCTGTCTGAATAAGAGAATATCAAAATCTTCCTGATTTGGGTATTATTTTCGCCATGCATTTAACACACTGATATCTCCCTGATTTGCTGTGTGGAATCTCTGTTTTGGATGTGGGAATGTTGGCAGACCTTCTTTTTGTTCGTCTGTGTGTGTGTGTGTGTGTCTGTCTGTCTCTGTTGTGGACAAATTGATAGGCTGAAAAGTCACAAGAGTAGGAGGGGTGTGAATAATTCAGGGCAATGTGGTATAGTAGCTGAGTGTCTAGACCTTCAAACAAAGCACCCCAGTTCAAATTTTCTGTGAAGTGCTCACTGTTTTTGAAGTTATTTTACCCATAATGTCCTCCCCACCCCCCGACACAGATGTATGAATGGTAAACCGGCAAAGTTGGGGTAAATGACGACTGTATATAACATATATTTAGCGAGCCACATTTTTCGCGAATCGGGACTTCCTGACAATTTCATGAGCGTTTAACCCTAACTGGGCTGGGCTATTTAGGTAGATCATAGAGCCGGGGGGGGGGGGGCATCCCAGGCCCCCCCCCCCCCCCCTCCAGTTCTCGGCCGTCGACTGCGCGATCGCGACGAAAATTGGCACACATATTGCCTATGATGTAATCTAAAGTACTACGAAGTTAGATTTAGAAAAGATTGTCATTTATGCTAAATTATGCTAATTTATGCATAATGATGCATGAAATCGGACAATTTGGTATAAATCTCTAGATAAAGCTCGAAATGGGCACATTTTTTTGTGTAGATATTTTTTTTAGTGTCCTAAGCAAAAATAAGAGAAAAAAACTGAGCCATCCGAAAAAATTTCTAAAGTATTTTATTGTTTTTTTGTTTCTTATGTATTTCTTTGTTTTTTCGACTTTATGGTTTTCATTGTTTCTTCGATGAAACTTGTCCGCGACATTGTTCCGAACAAGAAAATATGTTATTAATTGATTTTAATCAATAAAACCCCAAAATAATCTTGCTTTTATGAAATTTGACTGTAAGCACAGTTTCCATTAAAATTGTACACGAATTCACGTTTTTGAGCAATTTTTGGTCTGACATGCATGTACATATTTATGCGAACTTCGGAACCGCGCGCCTGGGCATCGCAAATTTGGTGTCAAAAGATGCGGGAGACTCGACAGAAAAAAGTCATGAAACGTCGCGGCGATAGCTTTTGACGTTAGCGATACATTGCGCGGAACGTGGGGGGGTGGGGCCTCGGAGCCCCCCCGGCCTAGTTAGGGTTAAATTTGCGATTATGGAGTACATTACTGAGCTAAGAAATGTATGCGTGCATGTCACAATCATGTCGGGATTAGAGTTAATATTTTTGCATGCTTTTAAATTGGCAGTTAGCACCTGACTTGCGAAATTTGCAAAATATTTGGTGTATACAGTAAGTACCTGCATGGCTGTAAAACCATTTGTCTCATTTGTGTCTATACACTTCTAGGAAACAGTAAGGAAGCTGTTCCAGAGCAATCTGCCGTCAGCAACCACTGAGTTTGGCCAGTGGTGTGAGATGGAGCTGAAGAGAATGAGGTCACCTGTTGACAGTAAGTCTTTCTTTGTGAGGGCGACAGGTCCTTAGTCCCACGCTATCGCTTTCGTGTTGCAAAGGAGTTAGGTACATTAGAGGCCTAGTGAGTCGTGCCTGGCAATGTTATGTGTTATCATACTGTCTTCTTCAGAACGCTCTGTCCCTCAGATAGGACATTACATGGAGGTTCCGTTTGTGAGAGAGTCACAACCCACACACGTGAAAGATCTCGCGTCATTCATTCATCGCAAAGAACAGGATTCAAGCCCAGTGAAGTTGTATGTCTCAAATGCACTCAAGAAAATGCACCAGACCGGTCAATCAGTGAGAGTACGATGATACGCCAGATAGTAAACTGTACTCCAACCGGAAGAAGAATAGAAGAATGTTGAAAGTGAAACTTTTCTGCTGTGTAGTACCTTTGATTTGGTGTAATATCGAATTAGGAATCATGCTTTCTGCCAAATGCCACTTTTACATGTCCTTAGTCCCATACATTTGTTTTCAGGTTGTGAGTTTGAAAGTTTGATCGCATCCATGATCGCACCCGTATCAGACTTGGAAGTCATAAAGGCTTGGTAATATAACCAATAATGTTGTGTAAAAAAGAATATCAATCTCTCTACTCTCTTCAGATTGTCTAAAGAAAAAACAAACAATCATATTTCTAACAGAGCCATGCGTAATGTTGGACATTGCTCCTGTCTTTAGGCGAAAAAGTTAAAAGTGAATGTCTTGTTCTTTTTCCACCGCATTTTTCAGTCTCCACCTTCGTGTCATTCCTGCAAGACATCGACTCACCATACGAAGTCCACGACTACATCAAGATGTACCTTGGCGAGTCGCGCGAGAGCACAGAGTTTGCCCGCCAGTTCGTGGAGCGGCGCAACCGACAGAGGGAGCAGCAGCGGCAACAGAAGGACATGGTAGGGCGCCCTCGCTGTCATACCAATGTGGCATTTCGTAAGAGATTACAGATGTGTCACGGAATTCAAAAAAACTGAAAGAAGCTATTTAAAGGATAATGAATCCCAAATATATATGTGGATTGAGTGAATGCAGCAATATGAACACATTTGTGAAGTTTTATGAAAATCAGACAATCTGTTCGTAAGTCACAAATTTTTGTGGTTTCGGTATACAGCCATTGCTGGAATAAGAAGACTACAACAATTTGTTGTCATACATTGACAACAATATAAAGAAAAAAACAACAGAAAATCCATAAAAGTTTGTATGATGAAAAGTATGCATTCCTTCCACTTTTAGCTGACATGAGTTTAGGTTGATATTATTTCCCCTGCCTTCTGAAAGTGTTAAGCCAAGAGTTTGTTTTGTTTTGTTTTGATTTTTTAATTATGCTAGAGAAGTGATGATGTTTTGAATTTCACAGAATGCCCAATTTTTTTCAAACTTTGCCGATGTGTCATGCTAATATTGCCGCATTTACTAAATTCATATACATACGAATATTTGGGTTTTATTGCCCTTTAACCCATATTGGACAGCAAGGGTTAGGAGTGGTGAAATCCACCCCATTCCAGCCATTCCCTGCACCCTCTCACCCTCATTTGTCACCAAGATGCATATTAAGGAGTGTAATGGTGGAGGGGGGGGGGGGGGTCGGAAATACATGCAGGTGAGACATGGGACTCCCTTGCCTGTAAATATGAAAAAACCTTGTTCGTAAGGGAAAAAGACCCACCTGCTACATTGTGGTCATTGAGCGTGGTCACCAGATGACATGTTCAAAGGCCATCATAGTTGGGTGACAAGGAGGATTTCTGCAGCCATTGCGATGGGATTGAAGTCTCAAAAATTTGGTCTTCCATAAATGATGTCGGGGGTGCCCATGTACCCAATTTTAACTTGTCAGCCAGTCACAATAAACCTCCCTTGCAAGGAAATTTCATATGTGACATCAAGATTTTTGGTGTATTTGTCTGCCAAAAAATTATTCAAATGAGTTTCTTCCAGTGAATTTTTGTTATCGCGACTTGAGCTTCCTCCCGAATTACAGTTCTTGTGCATTGTTTCACTAGTGCCTGGTTTTGTCTGCATTATAGATTTTCCTCTGTTTCATTTATCCATTTGTTGAGAATCGAGTTGTCTGAATGCGTTCAATTATGTGCTTCAAACAGTCTGTAGTGTGCAACTATCAAATCATTTCTCTTATAAGTTTTGCTGAACCGACAATCATCTCCAGCAGTACATGTGTAGTGTCCCCGAAAACTGACGGGAAGTAGTCGTATGTCGCTTTCTTGCGCTAACTCATGTTTTTCTCTATCCAGCCTCTGTAGTGAGCAGAAACAAACATTTGCCCCCAATCTCGTTCCTGCAACAATACGATGCCAAAACTCAACCTGCGCTCTCTCTCTCGTTTTGTTTTTGTAGTTGGTAATCTCTGACTTACTCATGAAGAGATAAACAGATGAAATAAGGTGAATGACTTTTCAATAAAGCACTATGATTTCTTGACATGAAAAAATTCTGCTTTTTTTTTCTCTCTTTTTTCTTTTTTTTTTTAAATCAGATATTACATGATGCAATGCTTTGTATAGTCTGAAGGTTATTTTGATTGATCAATTATTTATGTAGATGCAAGCTTAGGTCATCTGCATGCCATTTTTAGCACTCATGATTGTCATTTGATGCCAGAAAATTTTTGGGCCATTATACTAGAAACCATTGGTTCCTGTTTGAAAAATATAAAGCTGCTTTAGTATGATTGATCGTGATTGATCATGTCAGTAGCAGTTGTTTGGTCATCCTTTTCTTGGCAGCATGTTTAAGAACAGGAAAATAAAGATTCCTCGCGGGGACCGCAGAGCTGAAATCTTGTGCCATGGTGTTTTGTTTTGTTATTTACAGTCATGGCTAAAATACATTATCCATATTTATGCTGATTTGGATCATGACTATTTGTGAAATGTTGGCTTTCATGTGAGAACCTTGTCTCTAAATGCACCAAATATTTGTTTGCTGTCAAGGCAAATGTCACCGCGGAAAAAAAAATTGAAACTAATATCATATTTTGTAATCAATTTCACTTGTCTACATGCCTTTGATCTATGAGATTTTGCTTCTGTCGGATGTTAATGATGGAGGGGGGGGGGAATAGTTTGTAGTTACAATTGCCAAAACAGATACTGTATTAACTCTACAGTTTGCATTCTTCAAATGTATCTGTTTTCTTGTTACAATTTTTATTCTGACACTGATGCTATCAACTAAGAAATGAATTATATTGAATAGATGTATGAACCATTCCAGGAAATAGCTGCTCATGGAAAATTTCTTTGTAGTGAAGCTTCTGCAAAGTTAGTATAAGGTGAAGATGTGGCACTTTTTTTTTTTAAATCCTCAAAACTTGATAGTTTTCTGTCAGTCGCAGCATCACTCCGTGTGGTGTGTTTCACAAAACATGAATATTTGACGAAAGGGATGTATTCTTAGGTAATGCTGAAGTGTTTTGTGGTACGTCTCAAACTAACGGTTGCCTTTACATTGTGCATTCCCCTCCTCCCATCCTTCCTCCATCCTTTTCTCCCTTTCTGCGCATCTCTCACCTGCTCACCCTTTTCTCTTCCTCATTGAATCTGATCTGTCTCGACACTTTGTCACCTCTTTCACGCTCTACTCGCATCCGTTCGTCACTTTGATCGATTTCTGTCAATTGTTGGACATGCACCTCCTTTAACCTGTTTTCGGTGGATTTTAAATGCCTGTTGTTTATGGCTCTTTTCACATCCCTTGTCTCTGTCTGTGTCTCCGATTCTCACATTTGTTTTAATTTCTTCTGTAATTCGCCACATATACTCTCTTGAATTCTGTGTACTTCTCCGCGGCACTGTGTCACTCTCATCAATCTTATCATCATCCATCTCAATGTTACTCACTTTTCTTTTGCTCTCTATACATCTCTCATTTGTATCCTCTCTCCTGTCTTTACTTTGATCCCTTTCACTAACTCTATTCTCCATTTCCCGTTCGTCTCATCCACCATATATTTGTGGGGGTCTTCTTTCATGCTGTGCTCGTATCTGTCAAATGCATTCCAATCTTGCGCCTTTTGGTCCGATTCATCTTTTCTTTCCTGTAATTTGATGGTCAATCACCTCAAACTCATCTCACCGTCCATCTTCTGATATTTCCTTCATCCTGTCTGCTCTTCCCTCTGTCACCTCTCCCAACTCTCCCTCGTTCCCTCACTCCCTCTTTCCCTTTGCTCCTTCCCCCCGCCCCTCCCCCTTTCCGCAAACAGGAGTCTGCTTGGCTGGGTACGAAGTCCGGCATCCCGGGACATCCGTCGGCGGTCGTCTCCTCGGCTGCAGCCCAGATGGGAGATTGGGAGACCGAGGCACGCAGGAACAACCGCAAGCAGAAGAAGAAGATGCAGCGGGTCGACCCCAGCATCCTTGGCTTCAGTGTGAACGCAGCAGAGCGCATCAACATGGGCGAGATTCAGACCATCGACGACTGAGCACGCTTGCTCCGATACGCTGGAGCTGCTTCTGTCCTGAGGGAGAAAGGGCTCCGAAACGGCAACAATCGTGGTAGCTTTGGCTCATCTGTGATTCCTTTAACAGCCTTCAACAAAACACAGACCAAAAAAAAAAAAAGAATCAGAATCAGAATGAATATGAAGAGATATCCAACAGGCACCAAATAAGGCAAGACAAATGAAAGAGGTAAACTTCAGCTCAAGCGGTCGGGATCCAGTCAAGCAGAGACTCATATCGGGAGATTCTCCGTACGAGATACGCTTGAATGATTTGCAGTAGTGGCAGTGGTCTGCAGATTACTAGTGACCTAACAACAGGGTAGCAGGTGCCTGCTCAGACATTAACTTGGGTGTAGGTGTATTATGCCAGTCGCCATGCATGGCAGGCTAACGTTCTTGCAGGTCAGCACAGACTGATTGAGATATTATGCCTGATGGAATGCTGCCAAGAGCCATTGTGTGTATGTGTGTGCGTGAACTCTGAAAAGAGTCATGGAAAGATGGCTGTAACCCCCAAGCAAGAGGAATGCATTTCCTTGGTTGCGTTACACCAGATTTTTTTTTTTTTTTTTTTCGCTCAGGCACTGCCGATGGGTCACCTTGGTTTGGCGTTTGCCCAGCAGCTGACCAAGTACTGGACGTTTATCAACTCAAAAAAAAAAAGATTTCAGAGAAGCTTGTTGCGTGATGAGGCTACCGAGATTGAATCGTACAATCTGTGCTAAAAAAAAAAGAAAAAAAAGTTTGACGCTTGCCCAAAGACGGATGAAAGGGGTGTGGAGCCATCATGAAGAACTTCTGTACGCTGAGCCATGATCACTCTGTATTATGGCTACCGATTGAGATTGTCTTTAGCGACATGTGTAATTTGCTCTTTGCAAACAAGAGCAAGAGTCAAAGATATTTCCACAATGGACTGTAAGTGGAACAAAATCGATCATGAAATGCCATTTCTTAATGGCGCCAGGAGTCATTCAAGTTTTCGAGTGGGAAGTACGGAAACTGTTAGCATAGACCAGCGATTCATTCCAAAGAAGAAACTATGCCAGTCGTGCCAAATTAAAAACAGGGATGTATTATGATAGTACAAAAGTTTATAGGAATAGATAGACATGAGGTTATTATATCCTATTAAGTGTTTATGTGCTCTACTTTGAAATAGAACAAAAAAAAAAACAAAGGAAGGCAGATGTGGAAATAATTGTTAATAACTTTCTTGCTTCGAATCGTCAGCTGAATTAAGTGCTATGAAATACTCATATGGGTTTGCAAATGTGCTCTAGGTGCAGCTACAGTGTATGTAGAGTGAGCTCTCTTATTTTTGTCTGTCCTTTTTTCTTTTTTTTTGTGGGGGTCGGCAAAGGGATGGAGATTGCCTGCAAACGCAGGGAACGGGAAAAATCTGTGATCAAGGCGACGGCATTCTGCGTAACTAGGCGATGCCAACTTCTTCACATTATGCACAGCTGTGCAGTTCCACTCCAGTCTACAAGTAGAGTGTGTTCGTCTTGTGCTGCAGATAAAACCTGTCGTCGACTCAAGTTGGTCCCTGTAGAGTTAATGCAAGTCCATGCAATTTGTTGTCACTGTATTTGATGCTCCACATAACCCAGAGTAACAAATTGTATGTTAACCGTTTAGCAAAGTATCTTGATGTGATTTTAATCCGAAGGTCACAAGTAGACTCTGTAATAAAAATCTGAACCTTGCTCTTCCTTAACTCACTCAAAAGTACGCAATTTTGTATCTTGCTCCAAGAAAGACTTACAATTATTTTGTTATGGTTACATCTTGATGTAGTGAAACCCTATTAATATGTCTATTTTACCTCTTACTCCACTGTGCACCTTTATTTTTCTTCAAAACCTAACTGCATGAAGAATAAGTCATGCCTGTTACTAACATTTGCACCATTTTAATTCCTTCATTTCTAGTCCATGCATTATTTCTGTTGGATTCAGAACACCTTCTCACCTTTTTATTGGAGTTTTGATTTGAATTGACCTTACTGACCTCTTGTATGCTTATCAGACACATTATCATTGTTGAAAATTTGTTTATAAGAAAATCTCCAACCTATATTTTGTAGCTAGAGGGATGCATCTGCCAGATATGTCTTGTTTCTAGTATCAAGATTTTGCATACATTTCATGTTGGCAGTGGTTGCAGTGAGCATGTATCCACAACACCCTGCGATCTACTTACACCATACACCGTATGCAAACTCCTTTGGTGTGTGCGGTGGTACTTTGTAGTCTAAACAAAAAGTGAGATACACTGAGATCCTGAGCGTATCCCGTTTCACCCCCCCCCCCCCCCCCTTTCATGATGAGGTTAGAGGTCACGGTGATACTGATGCTTCGTTCAGTTACAAGTATTTCTCCGCACTGGTGCCAATGGGTTGCCTTGATTTGACAGAATATACAATTCCGAGAAAATCCTTGTTCCATTGCTTGGTGAGTGGGCCTTCCCATTTGATTCTTCTCCTGTGCCAATTTGCTGTATCGTCCCTGATGCTGCCCATCTGTGCGTCCCAAGTGTCGTCTTGTTTCAGCATTGTCTTCGGGACGTTTCTCAGCCAGCGTTGCCTAGCAGGGCAGAGAGATACACAAAGCGTAAACTGGGCATGCATCATTGTCGAAACAACCTAGTCCTCATCAAAATAGGAATTCGACGGCTGCATCATTGAGGTGTTGTCAGAATCTCCAGACTGTGATACTGATAGTATCAGCAAAGTAGTAATCCTAACGAGTGTTGTTAGTCACAGAATGCACACCTGTACGAACAGCCAGGAAGGGTTCTGAACTATTTTCATCATCGGTGAAATTCACTAGACGTATTATGAAATGGAAGTATGCATCACATAAAGTATTTAACATTGCTGTCAGGGTGATAATTAGCGAGTTGGGTCTGCTGTAGTTCTTTCTCGTTTTCTCATCTTTTGTTTGTTAGTCTGTTTTCTAATTCTCACACCTCTGTTTCCAGTACCTGTTGGTACACATCATCGAAAGTCTTTCTCAACGTCCAGAGTTTCCATGGCAGCTCTATTGGGATGCAAATGTTATGTCAAACTTGACTAAGGGGTTGCATGATCTCTTTTTTTTTCTTTTTTCTTTTTTTGAGATGAAGATATATTTTTGTTCTAGCGTGGTTGCCTTGCGTTTGCACCCTTAATTTTATCATTTTTTTATTTCACAATAGCTGCAGATGTTCTGACATAGTTCAGATGTCCCAGGTACAGATTTAGAAACTTTGGTAGAAAAACTTTTTAAGTGATGGACTCCAGTGTAATAAGATAAGTAAACAACAACAATAAAAGAATCTGAATGGACTGTTTCTGCAAGCTGATGCTTTACTGAAATCATTTTCTACAATTCAGCTGGGATGGCTCAAACTTGAAACAAATGTAGAATCTTTAGATGGAGCTCTCTCGGAGCAAGCCCTCATGCCACATCCTCCTTTTGAACGCCAAGCATCGCATGCTGTAGTATTTGTATGAATGGGGAACTCCAGGGGGACCACACTTTGTAAAGTGAACAGTAATCTTCCCGTCAACCCAGGTCACATTTGTCATCAAACGGTGGAGGGAAGTTGTGGGAATGGCTTGGTGGAGAGGATGGCTCCAGTGCTTGGTGTCGAGATTCATTTGAGGAAAACCTTCGTGAAATCATACGCTTGTCAGTGACCGACTTTTGTATCGACCTTTGCAGAGTAAAACTTGAGAAAAGAGAGAAGCGTGAAGAGTAAAGTGAAAGCCTTGCCATCGTGTCACCGCTAGGATAATTTTTTTGTTGCAGCAGGTAGATGAAGCCTTTGAACATTCTCGAGCATCTTTCTGGACGACTTGCAATCTTCACTGTGAACTCACTAGGTTCTGTGAGCACTAACTGTGGTTGGGGTCGAGATCAACATGTATTTAGAGAAACATATTCTTGAATATACAGCCAACATTTGTAAATGCATCTTATCATAGAGGCGCCCGATGTAGTCACCAATCTCATACCCCGATGTGTTCATTTGTTCTTCTGCATAGTTTTTTCTCTGTTTTTTTTTTTTTTCCTCTCTCATAGTAAAGCGCTGTTCCTACAGTATTCAATTCTTGCTTCCTTCAAAACGTGCTTTCATTGGTTGTGCATTCTTCTGAAGTTATTCCTCATGAAAAGGTAGAATGCAAAAGGGAAATGTGTAGTGACTAATAACTGTTGTGGATGAGTGTTAGGGTCAGTTTTATGTTCCGTCTCATTCCATGGACCTTTGGGCGTGGAATTTCCAGAAGTCGGTAGCCTGTGACAAGCAACAAATCAATGCACTTCTGAAGTAATGCCTTCATAAAGGGTTCAGTCCCATTATTGGTGGTTCACTACCCTCTTACCTAAAAGATGACAAGTTTGAAGGTTGCATTTGTGCAAGGTTAAAGTCAGCAGTTGATTGCAAGTGATTGAATAAACGTGTACAATGACTATTGATTCTTTGGCTCCATATTTTTGCTCCATGCTCAACCCAAGCGCTGGCTAATTCATCAAGAGATTTGTCTCATTCTATTCTCGAACTAGTACATATGAAAACTTGCAGTTGACCCCCTGTAATTTAAAGTACTGTTCCAAACCACGTTGTAGTCGACTTTAATAGTTAAAGGGATAGTGCAGTATTGGTGGAGATGAGAATTGGGCTTTTAACTTTTTGCGAGATACCAAGAAAACACTTATGATATAGTACAGAGCATACCATCTTAAGAGGAATTTAAAGTTTATTTGATGAAAATCGGGTTTGGAATGACTGAAACGTCCAAAAACAAAGTAAAACAAGGTGATTGTAATAAAGTGTGGGTCCCACACTTTATTAGATTCGCTCTTTTTTTGGATATCTCAGCCATTTCAAAACCAATTTTCATCAAATAAACGTTGAATTCCTCATAGAATTACATGCTGTTTCATATTTCATAAGAGGTTTCTCAATATCTCGCCAAAAAATGTTAGAAACCTGAAATTAGGTCTCAAACAAAACTGTACGACCCCTTTAAAGCACCATCAGATGGACAGAGTGGTAGAGATCGCATTATATTGGACATGAGATGAATCAATGGAATATTCAAGTTTCACATGCTTCAAAGGAAGAGTGAGAAGTAGTTCATTCTACAATGATATTGTCATATTGTACAATTTTTATTCGTGATAATTTCATGTCCACACCTATGGGGTAGATGCGAGTCCATGACTAGTTAATTTGCAAGTATGGTTGAGACTGGTATTGTAGGTAGTGCGTACATGTGAAATAAATTCCATCTTTGTAATGAACCTTCTACCATTGTTCATTAGATTTTGCTTCCAGTTTACGTCAACACAGAATGACTTTGAAGGTATTGTTCCACAATCAGCTAGATATAGGTCTAAGGTGTATGGCATCAATGAGGTAAGCCCTGCATGACAACTCTTGGTCCAAGAACCTAGTGTAGAAAGTGGCACTTTAATCCAAAACGGTTCCTTTTTTTACTGGTTAGTGTCCCACTTATCCGGTGGAGACTGTAGTAGATATCTCGTACCAATGTTCTTATGTTTGCACGGTACTATGCCGTGCTAAGGGAAGGTCACTTGGGTTGATGGTATACCTTGGCTGTCCACTTTGCACAAACCACCTTTCTTCCATTCTGCACACACAGCTCACTGTTAATGATTGACGGAGTAGAACACCGCTAGACAAAATTGGATGGAAATTGGCCCAAAAATTCATGACCCCGCAACGCTTGTGTGGTCATCTTTTGTAACTGTCTGACGAAGGAGATGCCATGTTGTGAGAAACTGGTGTTACCTGCTTTGCATCAGTGCTTACGTCAGTGCTTACGTCAGTGCTGTTACATTATCACCTTTCACATTGCAGGCCAAAAAAGGCCTTTCATTCTTGAAATGAGAGAGACCGTTCCTGCAAGATACAGATGCAATGTACGCGTATAATGTACATTTCTCTAAATTTACGATTCACAAGGAAGCGAGTGCGTTTGCCTAAGGTTGGGCAAGGCAAATAATGTGGCCACAAATTCAGCATTTTCTGGAGCATAACTGAAATATTTTGTTCTCTTACTTTTTTCTTTTTTCTGTTTTCATGTGAAGGGTAACAAATCTCCACAATATATGCATTCTAATGATACCATCCACTGTGTAAATTGCTGCGTTATCATTCATGTACACGTATTGTCCAGTTCTGATGCGTACTTTGTGCATTGTGCCCTAGCCCCCCATAGGAATGTCGCATGGCAGTAGTAGTCATCCATGTATGTTTAGTAGCGACGACATTCAACGTGTCAATCTTGGCATTAACCTCCTGCTCTTGGTTCTAGCACGTGGGTCATGTATCAGGAGTAATAACCACTTGACCTGCAGACTAGATACTGGCAAAGACTAAACCAAACTAGTCCTCATTTGGGAAAAGTCATGGCTGTACTACAACAATGCATTACCAGCAAAACAAAACAAAAATGAAACTTGTGCCTAATGAAAGATAAAAGAATGGGAAGAAAAAAAAAATGACTTAAAAAGTTTTTTTTTTTTTTTTTAAGTGGTTCGGCAGTATTTGTAGGCAAGAATTCAAAGTGTGTGCCTGCTTAACAATGTGTGTTATTTTGTGTGATGTACATGTCATCTTTCCATTTGTCTATGTCCATCTGTCTGTCTATGTCCACATGCCCGTTTGTCTGTTCATGTGTGTGTCTGTTTGTGGGAGAGTCTATTTTTTCTGTGTATGAGACGAGTGTGAGCTGATGTTTTTTTCCTCCATGGACTGTACAAAGTGTAAAAGTTTACATAAAAAGAGAAAGATATTGATATTTCCTGCCATGTTTAAAGGATTGTACATGTACAAAAATATCATGTATCACACTTTTGTTCTTCAACGATTTTGTTTTCCCCCCTTTTTTGTGTAATGAAACCGTAACTATGGTTTTGAACAGCATATATGGGTTTATTGCAATTAAAATTGTACTTACTCTGTAAATGTGCACTTTGCCAGATGTATTTTTGTTGTTGTTATTCAGCTCCGATTGATTCATGTGTGATAAGCAGCCTAAATGAATTCTGAAAGTAATGTAGGCCCACAGTGCATTTCCGTTGAAACAAAACACAGCTGTAATGAAATTTTGCTGCAACGAAAAAAGTCAAGTCCCAAAATCATCTACGTCAAATACATGTACACTTGTACCTGCATGTGCATGAACTTTGTTGGGCCATAACAAAATTTCAACATAATGAAAGAAAACTGCCTATCCCAAGGACTTAATATACACTGGAAGTCACCTGTATACATGTACATGTCGTACTGGCAAATGCAAATACATTATGTACATGGGTTAGTCAACTGTTAGTGAGCAAGGAGATAAAGTGTGATCATTGAACATTGTGTTATATGTTACGCATGAGCAGAACATCTTGTTACATTTTCCAAGTTGAGAACAATGTGTAAACCATTAGCAATACGTACCAAACAAAAGAATGTACATGTCATACTTGCCAACTAATAAGATTTTATCAGATTCAGTAAGATTTTTTACATTAAAAATAGCAAAATAAGATTTTCTGTCAGAGAAATAAGATTTAAAAAAAAAATATTTAGATATACCTTTCATGTGTATTTTCTGAAGATTTGACTGTAAGTAAGATTTTTAACTTCAGTTTGCATATAAAATAAGATTTTTGCAATCCCCGAGTAAGATATTTCATCTTGAAATGTTGGCAGGTATGATATGTATACGCATTTGCTACTTGCGACCTACATGTACCCTCAACAGCATGTACAATGTAAATGCTGTGATGTGAAACAGCATGTTCATGGATCAAGTCGCGTCCTTGAAACTTTCCATATCCTGCATTTGCCCAGACTATTTTACTTTATTATTTTTAGGTTCCCCGTACTAGAATCCCTATATTTCTTAATGAGGATGTGTACAATTGCCGTTTTCTTTTGGCCAGTTGAATACTGGCAACTCGCGTCATTATAAAGTCCTTTGGGACCAGCAGTTTTCTCTCGTTAAATCAAAATTTTGTTAAAGCTGAGCAATACAGTATAAAAAGACAATACAATGTACATGTATAGATGATTATTTCGGGACTTGAATTTCTACTTCGTTGTTACCAGATTTTCATGATAACCATGTTTGTTATAATGGGAGAGGGCTGTAGTTCTTTAACTTCATGTTATTTTATACAGTATTCAGTCGGCAAGAAAGCTTCAGAGTTTTACAGTGAATCTCATGTAGTTACATCATTACATACACAACATTTAATCTACCACAATCCTAGGCATGGAGAAGACTCATATGGATAAATACTATGAGACAAACAACCACTGTGACAACCCATGAGCAAACAAACATGAATATTCATTCAACTTGCAATTTTGTGTTTAATCCAATATAATATTCTTCAAACAACTTTGGAAGACATATATGAAATAAAATGTATTTTGTAACACCACATAAATGTAAGTCTACACTTTGCTATACCAGATTGAACTGTACACACTGCTTTGTCATAACAGTTTATCTATAATACAGCATAGCACATGAAAATATACAGCTACACATGTAAAAGCATTCATAATGCAATACACAAACTGTAGGCCTGTACATTTTGAAAAGTAAATCTTGCGTAAGTTGACAATAATATGTTGATGCTTGCATGCCAATGTTGTCTTGTAACCTACACAGAGTTAAGAAGTTTGAGTCTGCTCAGCTAACAGTTATTGATGGATATGTGTATGGGTAGTAGGATGATGTAGGAGGCTTACTGCTGGCACAAATTATCAAGCTTATCAATCTTCAAACTCACTACATCGTACATGTACCACATTGTGACAAAGACCATTTGGACGAAGTGAAAGGCAAGTCCAGCCATGGGTCTTGTAACTAAAATGCTGTTACACACAAGCCTTCACCTATGGATCATTTACATGGGCACTCTTCCAAAACGTCACACTCTGAACATGATCTCAATTCAACTTAACTTTCTCCTGGTCTTCATATGTATTTCCTTTCTATCAATGCAATTTTTTTTATGCTGACTTTCATGAGGTGACAGACATAAGATTTCTTCAGTCGAGATGATTTAATCATGTCAACAGACGCCATGTGTCTCTTTACAAATGTTGGCTCAAAGAATTTCACGTAGAGTATTACTGAGGGAAAACGGAAATTTCTAGACAGCATCGACATCAATCTCGAACAACTCACCCAAGTACTGCATACTGTTAACGTGGATATTTTCGCGTGACTAATTTATCGTGCTCGGCCGGCTAACATGAGTTTCGCATGTTTTAATTCCATGGAATCAAGACGGCATTTACATCAACTACTGGAACATATGGCAAGCAAAAATATTCGCGTGCCTTTTTTTTTTTTTGCACAAGTTTCTGGTTGCAAAAAATGCGCAAAAATTTCAACACCGCCAAAATTTCCACTTTCACACTAAGTGCACACATGCATACACATAGGAATTATGAGTTGTAAAATAAAGTAAATTTGTAAGTAATAAACCATTGTATGTAAGTTACATACATGTATGTACATCCTCAAATGTATTAATTTCTATCTTGTTACCTCTCAATACACATTACATGCAGTCCCTCACCTATTACATTCCATTCACGCACAAATCATTTTTCCTTGTACAATGTAGATATCCATTCACGCACACATCATTTTTCCTTGTACAATGTAGATATCTCTTCTCCTTCACTACAAAATAAACTCTCTCTAACCTTGCAAAATACCCAAATACGTGAAAGACACTTCTGTCACACACATCTTTTCAATTATCCATTACAATCGTTCAGAACCATTTTGGAACAGCTTCAAAAGAACAAATAAATGTCGTACTCTTAAAGGCACATATAACAAACAAGAAGAATAAATTTAACATGTGCACGCCAAACAATATTTCAGAATCTTTGCATAGGTTTGGCGAAGACGTCACAAAGAATGCAATAAATGTACTCACAGTGAAAAGCACATCATCGACAAGTCACCAAAAAGCAAGGAATCGATTGCAAATAAACTTACTTTTCCCACAATTTACAAGCCCCTTGCAATACATTAATTCATTCTCTTGCAACTGACAAGAAGTTAAGGCGTAATCTAGTCAGAGAGAATTAAAAAAAAAAAGAAATATCACTATGGCGACTGGTATGCCTCCGCCATATCACATGGTTTTCCCAATAAATCTATACATGTAGTAGGCCCTATGTCTTGACAACGTGAGACGACACTTTCAAAAGATTGGTAAAAATTTTGAAATGGCATGTTTGAAAGTTTGGTGCAACGACAAATTTGCTATAATAGCAACTCTTGCTGCAATGGCAAGTGTCATGGTAATGAAAAGGATCCTGCTTCCTGATTGGCTGTTGCTATACGAGAAGTTGCCATTCTCGCAAGAATTGCGATCATAACATCTTTTATGAAATCAGACTCAATGGGAATTCGTGGGAATTACTTTTACGCTTTCAGCTGTGGTGATAGGTACCGATAGTGGCCACAATGCCGCGACAGTATGTCAAAATATTGACCCTCGATCGAGATAACTGCCTACGGCTAATTCCCCACTTTCTATAAACCATGGACAGCCCAACAGGAGTGTAGGCTAAAGCAAATGATTTGGCAGCTAGGTACCAACGTTAAACAAATCATGCTTCTGGAATGATGAAGGCCTTTAAAAAACATCAGATCGTCATATAATCATGTTGCACTGCGTACCATAAGAGCCCAACCATTAACAAAAATACAGCCTGACGGTATCCGATTAGTGTATCTAATCCAAGATATGAGCAGGAATTAATGTTTTGTTTGCTTGTCTGTGTTTGCAGATGTCCTTCGATGTCAGCGTGTTTGAAATGAACGACAGCCTGTGGGTTTATTAAGACACAAATCCCTCGAAATCCAATGTGTCACGTGTAGCATATCCAGGGATATCACTGGCTTAGATTGCAGTCAAACCTAGAAAGTGTCTACAACAGAGAGGTTACGAGCACTTTATGCTGAATCTAACCATCGTTCACACATTAGATTTATCACGATCAACCACTGCTTTACAACTTGTCACCACCGTACACCAGCAGTGTAAACTGAAATAAAAGTTCTTCATCCAGAATGTGCTGTCTCATACATACAGGTCCATTCATGGATTTGAGTAGGGGGATATACATCAGCCGAGTTGTTCTTTTTCTCTCTCTCTTTTTCTTTTCCTTCATGGGGGTCACGTTAGCTCCATCTTTCTTGGTGCTTGCTCGATGTACAGCTGCATCTGTGCATGTAAAAAGTCAAACAGCTTTTGATTATTACACATCACAAACTAATAATGGGAAGACATGCTTCGTCAGTTGGATTATCATTACCATAAGATTCCACACTCTTCTTTTTGAATGCGACAAATACTGCCGAATGAAACATTAACATATACATTTGTGCTGCATGTCAATGTGATGGTGCAAATGCTGTTTTAAAATCTATGGAATCTGTTGGAATGTAATAAAAATGCACCTATGGCAATGAACACTACAAAGTTTTGGCTATAACTACAAGCTACACACAGTATTATGTCCATCATTATTAAGGTTGAACAATGACTTCATGAAGGCACAAATGAAAGGAGAGCTCTGTTTTGACCTCCTTTCCTCCCCCCCCCCCCCCAAAAAAAAAAAATGAATAAATGAATGAATGTACATGACAAATTGAATAGATAGATAGATAGATAGAAAAATAGATACATAAATGACTAAATAAATAGGTAAATAAAGAATAATTGAATAAATGAATGAAGATAAATAAATAATGAATGAATAAATAAATAAATAAGTAAATAAATACATAAATAAATAAATGAATAAATAAAAGGAATGAATGAATGAATTGATGAATACAAGAAATACGCATCTTACCTTTAAAAGGTCTGATGAAACTGACTTCAGAGGGATCATCCTGGCCTCTTTCATCTGACACATTTCATCATCTGCCTCTACCCAAGGGAATTCCTGCCATGACGACAAAGTTTCAGTCATAAACTTGACACAGTGAACACAAACACGCTTTTAAATACAGTATTTGACCACCAATCTCATGACAACTGATACTGAGCTCTGAGAAATCATCAGTTTTTACTAAGTCTGTCTCATTCTTGTCTTTTTTTTTTTCTCTCAGCCAGAAGAGCAATCATCATTATTCTAAGAAGATCCTTCTTCAAAAAGATACACTTAATCAAAATACCAGCAACTCTTGGCCAGACAAGGGTTGAAATATGAAATGAAGAGGTACGTACATAGGAAATTCTGAAAAGATATTATGAATGCCCTCTCCTTTCCCCTCATTTTTTTTTTTCCTTTGCTTTGTTGAACCTATTACAGGTTGACGAGGGATTCCACATTCATCCACCTTGATGATACAACTGTAATAAAAGGAGAATTCAATACATGCTGAACACTAATATTCCTATTATGCTATTACAACACCTAAAATCATTCAGAGCAAATGATCCCACAGAGAGATCCATCTTCATTAGAGAAGAGATTTATTATTTTGTTACTTTGAGCACTTGCACAAGTGACTCTTACATAGCCTTACCTTCAGAGACATACTTCCATCTTATACAGTGTACCTGATGGCTTGTTACTTTATTCCAGCTTTGGACTATTTTCCCCAAAATGACAACATCAGCCTTTGAACATGAGCATAGAGGAATGAACTAGAAATGGACTTTTGATAAAGTTCATCTGTTCTCGTGAGTGATAATATCTCTTCACACTCTGAAGCTGTTTACTTTTTCATTTCTCTCTCTCATCCACAAGCAAACTGTGATTCTTCCATCATTTCTCTATCTATAATTGAAGCTTGATATAGGAAAGCCTTGATTAAAACACAATGGAAACTAGAAATGTCGCTACGGCGACTGATGCCTCCGCCATAATGCATGTATTCTCCCAATAGGCGTATAGTACAATGTCTTCACAATGTTGATGACATAACTGGCAAAATATCGAAATAACAGGTTTGTCAGAAATATCTTGAATGTTCACTTTCCACGAACTGGGTCTGCTATAATTGTCTATTAAAGAGTGCAGGTACACATATTTGGGGAATTGAAAATTTTTACTTGACTTCTGACCGACCTTATTATAAGTTTCATGCATTGAGTATAATTTTCAAGGTATGAAGAAAGAGTGTAATTACAGTACAAAATATTTTTTTTTTCATTTAAACCTGACCTTTGACCCTTAACCTTTGACCTTTGACCTTCTGGCTGGAAATTTCCAAGAGAATCTCCATCAAGTAATACATGTACATATATTAAACACTTTTAAAACTAATAATGCAATCATTGCATTGGTATATACTAGTATACATGTATGAGGGAAATACAACAGTAACATTTTGAGGAGTTGACCTTGACCTTTGAACCCCTGACTATTGACCCATGACCCCTAAATTCCACGAAGTTCCACGAAGATACATTGAACCATTTGCGAGAAAAAAGATATTGCAACATTTTCACCTAACCTTTGACCTTTTGACCTTTGACCTTATTTCATGAAACTCTCTTTGGAGAATCTTTAAGCAGTAGTACATGTTCACACCAAGTTTCAAGAAAATACCTTCGGGCATTGCATAGATATGGTGGAAATTGCAACATTTGTAGCATTTGACCTTGACCTTTTGACCTTTGACCTCTTGCCAATGTCACTAAAATCTACTCAACTAATTGTCCCATTATACATCATCCTTGGACCAAGTTTGGTGAAAGCTGCTTCATCCAGTTTTGAGTTATCACGTAAACAGATAAATTTTAGGATTTGACCTTGATCTTTGACCTTTGACCTCTGTCTGATTTCACTGAAAAACTAATCAAGTAATTGTCCCATCATACATCATCCTCCTACAAAGTTTGGTGAAATTTGCTCCATCCAGTCTTGAGTTATCGCGTAAACGGATACAATTTCATGATTTGACCTTGACCTTTGACCTTTGACCTTCAGCTGATTTCACCCAAAATCTAATCAAATAATTGCCCTATCATACTTCATACTTGGACCAAGTTTGGTAAAATTCCAATACATATTACTCAAGTTATCGCGTAAACGAAAGCGGACGGACGTACGGACGGACGGACAACCCGAAAACATAATGCCTCCGGCACCACTTCGTGGCGGAGGCATAAAAAACCAAAAATTGTTAATAACTACGTATTACAAACCTGTAGAAGGTGCTTTTCATTGCTCTCCATGGAAGCAGATCCTTTTGTGTACACCAGTATTGAGAAGGTACAGTCTGAAACATTTGTGACATAATGAAAGACATAAAATGGGACTGCCAGTATACCATGCATCATAATGTAAAATACATGTAATTACATCAAAGTGACACTTTCCTTTACTAATAGTAATTCCATGCTATAAACAATATTGGTTCATATCTCTAACCACCTTTTTTTTTCCAATGCATTCTAGAAACTACTTCGTAACTCCTATCCAAAGCTCTAATCCACAGAAGTGTTCAAGGCCTTATCATTCTCACCCGACGTAATGTTCTGTGAGCATGAAAAACCGTAATTTGGCACATGAATGTTCCATATTATAATATGTGCTATACACGTATTTGGCCATGATTTCATTTTTCAGATTGCAAATTCAGTCACTATACACATTGCCTTAAAAGACCTGGGGCCCCGTTTCATAAAACTTGTCATCAGTGACAAGTTGTCATAGATGTGACAAGCTACTGAAATCCTTGCATCTGATTGGCTGAGAGCAAATTTGTCATAGAAATGTGGCAGTTGTCACTGATGACAAGTTTTATGAAACAGGCCCCAATTTGCGAAATATTGTGCTCTTGAAATACAATATTATGGTGGCTACTGCAGCTCAAAATTGTCTGACCATTAGTTTTACTGAGCCAAGTGAAAAAAAGGGTCACATGACTAACCAGGGGGAAGCTTCTGCAGCATGGCATCACATGTGTTCAGCCTCAGGACGAAGGCCCTTAGACTCTGCTCAAGCCTTTGCAATTTGTCATCAACACTGTCAAAAGAAGTCATTTTGCAATAATGTAATTATATACCGGTATGCAATTCATAGACACTGAATGGTTTGCTTCTCGGGTTCTAGCGTTGACTAAAGCTGTCATTTTCAGAAAGCAAACGTCCTCAACAGAGATTTACTGTTTACATTTGTAAGAGAGCTGTTCAATATTTACCAAAAGAAAAAGGAGAAACTCCTGTGCTCTTGCTCAGTTGCTTAAAATGGCATTCAAATCATGAAATTTTATTGAAAATGGAGGCTAACAAGTTATATTCATGTGTATTAAATAGGGAGAAACAGATGGGCAAGTAAAGTCATTAAAATTCGGAGATGTTTGAAAACACAAAGCCAAAAATCAGAGATCACACTGAATCCAACAAAGCCATTTCATAAAGACATGAATACAAATAGTCTAAAAGTCCTTGAGTGAGGGAGCAACAGACATTTAATGGAGACCTGGCAGGTACAAAAAGATTTCAGTACTGGTTGATGTTTAAAACATTGTTGCATTGTAACTGATGCATGCACTACTGAGAGAGAATTTTTGCATTTTTCACTAATGCAGAATAGAATTCTATTGTCACATTCCCATTAGCCACATTCTGAAACATGTCATTCATAGTCATCACATTGACATGGACTGCTTTGTAGTATGTGAGAAATATCCACTCCTCATGTGGACACAGCTTTACCCTTCAAGCTTCTTTTCTGCTGGCGGCGTGATTTCAAAGACGAACCTCTCCAGGGGCTGGCTCGATGGGCTTAGCAGCACAACAGAGACGCATTGCACTTCATTCTGTGAAGATCAAGTTGGGGGGGGGGGGGGGAAATAAACATTGGGAGGACACAAGCAAAGAAGACGGACAGCCATATGGCTACACTTTTTATATCACTAAACATTGACCCAATTGACAGGACAGCATGGCAAGAGCCATTAAAGGAAATAAATCATCCAAACTCACAGAGTGGGAAAAATGGGTTCTATTCAAATAATGTGTGTATGATTTATATATCAAAAAAAAAAAAAAAAAAAAAGAATCAAACCCACTGATCTTCTGCCCCTCGAAGCAATGCACTTAGCCTTCATGGCACTCTATCTGAGACAAGCTACACTGAATTTCCCAAAACCCTGAGATTCAGGGATTGCTGCAGGTCCCTTGGGCAAATACCCTCCTAATTTTGGGTACCTTTGGGCCCCCTCAAGGGGCTCCCCTATAAAGCACAACCATCACTTGTACTTAGTAAGCAATTACCTTCTCCTCCTCCCCCCCCCCCCCCCCCATGATTCCGGTCAAGTTCAGTCAAAATCCAGTCACAAGTTTTCAAGATAAAAATGTGAGAAAGTTCAGGCATGACACACATCGCACAATGAATGTTGAACATCAAACAAGCACAATAATTCACTTGAGCCATTAGTTCAGGTGAGCTAAATGTATTTGTGAAACAAACACAAGGACTAAAAACAAAAATAAATAAATAAAAAAAAACACCCAGAAATAACTACAAAACACACATCTAACAATCAAACTGATTCCAATACCTTCACAACATGAGGTTTGATGCCAAGGACCGCATCAGTGATGTACTGGTTGAGTTCTGGATGGCGTGATATCTAAGGGATAAATGACATACAATGTAGAAATTCAGATTGGAGTAACATAAGTTCAAAATTATTCTTCTCTTTCTTTTTCTCTTTTCCCTTTTCCTCCTCCTCCTCCTCCCCCCCCCCCCCTCTCTCTCTCTCCTCCTCCTCTTCCTCCTTCTTCTTCTTCTCCTTCTCTTTCCTTCAAAAGCTCTTCTCCTATCATGTGTGTGGCAAGGCGTGTCCAGGTGACACTGTTTGCTGACTTTCACTAATCACCTGGGGTTGAATCACAAAGTGGTCAGTATCACCTAGGTACTCAATCACACGATAATTTTTTTATTATGCCTCCGCAACGAAGTGGCCGGAGGCATTATGTTTTCGGGTCGTCCGTCCGTCCGTCCGTCCGTCCGTCCGTCCGTACGTCCGTACATGTGTACGTCCGTACGTCCGTCCGTCCCGTTTTGTTTTTGTCGATATCTCAAGAACCGTGTGGTGGTTTTACATCAAACTTGGTATGAGGGTATATCCTTGGGGGATAATACTTTGTGTGGATTTTAGGGTCACGGGGTCAAAGGTCAAAGGTCACAGGTTATTTTGTGAAAAAAAAAAATTGAAATTTCATGTTTTTCTCCATATCTCGCAAATGGTTCAAGGTATCTTCATGGAACTTAGTATATATGCTTGTACCGATGGGCAGTGATTATTCAGGGAAGTTGGGGTCATGGGTCAAAGGTCAGGGGGTCAAAGTTCAAGGTCAACTCCTCAAAATATCACTACTTTCCTTAAAATGCAATATGCCGGAAGGTTTTTTTTTTTTTTTAAACTTGATGTATGGCTTGTATTACCCAATATATATTTTTGGGGAAGTTTCTTGCCAAAAGGTCAAAGGTCAAAGGGTCAAAGGTAAAGTGAAAGTGCTAAATTGCACTTTTTCCTCCATATCTCGAAAGTAACTCAAGGTATCATCGTGAAACTTACATATTTATGCATGTTCTACCAAACAGTGATTCTCTGTGGAACTGTGAGGTCAAAGGTCAAAGACCAGGTTTAGATAATGCTGTTTTCCCATTTGATACTGAAATTATACTTTTTCTCAATACCTTGAAAATTACTAAATGCATAAACTTATAAAAGGGTCAAAAGTCAAGTAAAAATCATCAGTTCCCCAAATACCTGCACTCTGACATTTTAATCATTCATCCAATTGAACCTAGTTCTAGGAAAGTGAACATTCAGCACATTTGTGTCAAACCTGTCATTTTAATATTTTGCCAATTGTGTGAAACTGTCATCACACATTGTCAAGACATTGTACTATAGACCTATTAGGAGAACCATGCATTATGGCGGAGGCATATCAGTAGCCGTAGCGATATATCTAGTTTTTTTTTTATTTTTTATTTATTTATTTATTTATTTATTTATTTATTTATTTATTCATTTATTTATTCATTCATTCATTCATTCATTCATTCATTTATTTTTTTATTTTATATTATTTTTTATTATTTTTTTTGTGGGGGGGCATCAAGTCAACTCCATCTTATTATTTTTTATTTTTTATTTATTTTTTTTTTTTGGGGGGGGGGGGGGCATCAAGTCAACTCCATTGTGTGTCAGAAGTGTGGCTGGCATTTTTTACGTACATGAGGTGTGACTCTGTCACAGTTTGGACCTCCAATGTGTACATGTATGTCTGGGCTGAGGGACAGTGTTTCACCCCTGAACACACAGAAGGAATGACATTCTAAACACATCATCATTGCCCTCCTCAGCTTGTCTTGCTGAACCTCCAACCTGAGACCTTGTGGTTGTATTATGAAAGGTAAAAATGCTTTTACCTGAGCCAGCTTAATAATGGTAGTCCTACATCCGTACTAAATATCAACTAAAATAACAGACAACCATAATGAATTCCACAAAATTACACTGAAAGTTAAAGTTTGTACATTCCCATTGTGACTCATTCTACATGTTAACAGCTTTTCTTACCTGAACAGGAATGTTGTACTTTTGTCTTCTCTCAAAAATTCCCTGAGGGTAGAGATCTCTGATGTACAGAATCTGGTGGACCGCGATTTCAAGGAATTCACACAGAATGTCGGCAGACACTGAAGAAAAACACACAGATAAAAGACACAGCCATCATAGTTTACAATGTGTTAACCTGACTGTATCATTTCAAAGATTGGAATGGTAACATCCAAATCTGACTCTTGACGATGAGGAGGGCTGCTTGTCTTATCTAAGACCACTGTTACACATAAAAGCCGCGGCCTGAGGCCGGCCTGAGGCCGGCCTCCGGGCGGCTTTTTCGTATGTGTAACAAGTAGGGGTCTAAAAGATAACTACCAGCGTAGTCTGGTACAGGGATAGTGGTGGTGGCGGCACTTCACAATATCAAAAGTGAAAATACAAATACACAACCATGACATCAGGAAATCAAAGTTTCATCCTGAAGGAAAGCCTGATAAACCACTTATAACAGATTCATGCTTAGTTCAAACAACTGCATAAAGAGAAATTCCTGATTAGTGATAAAATTCATTGCTCAGAAAAACAAATGAGAGAGAAAAAAAGTTTGTTTTATCAAGATGAGGGTTTGTATGAAAATGAGGATGCTTCCTTTTTCTTCTTTCATTTTTTTTTTTAATTGAACGTCTACTTTTTGTCTTTAGCCGACATAAAACAGCCTGTCTTGAATATTTTCAGTGAGAAATACTCCCACTTGTGACTTGACTTGCCTTTATCCACTTCACAATTGACAGGATCATTCTCATGGGTGCTTTGCTCATAAGATTTGCAATGATCTGTACTGCAAATTTACTGAGTGTGCTTGATTTACTAATACCATTTCCAATTTGAATGATGAAATTACATGAATTAGGGGTCTAGAGTAAAATATCCTGCTTGCGGCAGGCTTTGTAGAGGACACCTATTTGCAGCAAGGGTCATTTCATTCATTGAATTGATGAAAAGGCCCACTACTGCACTAGTGTCACTTACCATAACGCTACTCTTACGAGTATTCACACTCCTGCTTGTGTTCTAAAGTGGGACCAAGCATAACTACACGCAGCCGCTGAAGCGACAGCGCACAGCGGTCTGGTCAGGCTACACTAAGCACAGATCTACGTTCGTTATTATTAGCCGTTTTATTGATAAATGAAAGTGCCCCTGCCAGAAAAAAAGGCACCCTGCTGCATATGGATATTTTACTTTACATAACCCTGACAAGACAGCCGGCAGAAACTTCATGAAACATGACTGCCGTTAGTGTTTAGTCCTTGTTTTCTCCCGGTTGGAACTTGTTACAGCACCCAGTGCCCCCCTGCCCCCCCCCCCCCCCCCCAATAAACAAAATTACATAAATTAGACCATGTGATGGTCTAATTTTGATTTCCCACCGCTCAATTCAAATTAATGTTTTTCCTATAATCAGTGTTGTGAATGTAGTTGAAATGTGTGAATTCAAGGAGCACATCCATTCACATTAAATCTTTCCGTGCCGATACCAAAGCGAGGCACTGAAATTAATCTGCGACTGAAGAAGCCAGAGCGAACCTTTCCGTGAGAAAGTAACGCCGCAGGAAATGGCCACGTCGTTCGAATTTTTGCGCCTAAATTTAAAACAACTGACGGAAAGACAATACCTACCATGTGCCAAGTTCAATTCCTGGTTTCCAACAGACTCTCCACATGTTCCATTTGGATCCATAATCTTGAATTATTGTGGCAAAATTGTCAAAGAAATGTCCACAGTCAACTACCCACGCTCATTAAACCTTCGCGGTAGCGGGTTGCAGCAAATTCACCCGCCAGTCGATCGGGCGACAAGCCCAGCGCTGTTCCGTACCACGAAGGAGGCTGGCTGCTCGGTCGAGGAAGTTGATTGCCCCGCGCGCCACCGATACGTGTTGACAGAAGGCATGGAGGAACCCCGCGACCAGACAAGTCGAATGTATGGTGTCCGTAACTCCTAAAAATAATGAGACGGAATCACACTCTTCTACCACAGGACAAGAAGATGGACGTACCTACATTGTATCATGGACCTGTACAAAAAAGGTCCATGATTGTATTCAGGAATGTACAGAACCTCGCTAGCAGTTGACATTAGCAGTGTGCTTTTCCCTTTTCTTCATGCGATGATGATGCAAAGGAAGAATGCAATGCAAATGTATGTTGACTTTATCTAATCACAACTTGTAGGCCTACTCAGTATATGTGCCATATATTTCAAGATATATTTCTACTATTTCTTGAGATTACTTGGATACATCCACAAAGATCTTCCAAACAATATTCTGTCGGCGACATTATGTAAATCATTGCTAATTAAATACTCGTATGATAGATTCACAAAAGATGTTAGAGTACACCTTCCCCTAGACTGAGCACAACTTGCATGTTTCCCTGGAGTGTTTATTGTTAATCATATTACAAACATGGATATATATGCAAGTTATGCTCAGTCAAAAAAAAAAAAAAAAAAAAAAGGAGATGCATTGCTATGTCTTTTGTTAATCATATTAGTACTTCAGTAATGGCTGACAGATGATCTTACCGGCAAAATCTTGGTTTGGAAGAGTTTTTTTTTTTGTGTGTGTGTGTGTGGGTACACCCAAGTTATCTGAAAGAAAATAGTAGAAATATATGGCACACATTTAAACATGTTGCGAATTCACGTATTGGCTCCAATATAGGGAAGAATCAAGAAATAAACTAGTAATGCAGAAGGTGGAGGCCACCGAAAATTTGAGTTGTTCAATAAACTCATTCTTACTGGCACACATTTAGATATTCATTTTGGTCCATATCTTATAATCTCAACCCTGGCATTGTACAACTGTGTTGCAAATGGTGACGAAAGTATTAATAAGAGATCAGAAAGGTGAGATGGATGAGGGGGTGGAGAGAGAAAGCAAAAAGTGGGAAAATGATACAATAGAATGAATGCAATCCCAGACGCACCATGTGTTAACATTGGCTTTGATGGAGTAAAAACAAACAAACAAACAAACAAACAAACAAACAAACAAACTAACTAACTAACAAACATGAATGGAAGATTATTTATCGAAATCAGACCCTAGAGTCAATACACCTGTTCGGTTTTGGTGCTTGTTTGTTTATGATAATGTCCACTTCAGTCATTACTGGAGGGGGGAGGGTGGTCAATATGCCTAACCATGGAGTTATACCTGTACATATAGCTCCATCGCAAAGCAATTCCATATAGGCAACTTCCGTTATTACTAAGTTCTCGGGACTGGCAGTTTTCTTTCGTTATATCGAAATTTCGTTGTAGCCGAACAAAAGATATGTTACTAGTAATAATAATGATTTAGGTAATTTTACATCGTTGTAATGACATTTCGTTTTAACCGTGTTCGTCATAACGGGAGTGCAGTAGTTGATTTATGCGCAGAAAATGTAAAAACAGAAAAGATGACCCACTGAAGCGTCTTTCCTTGTTATTTTGGAATCCCCGCTCCCCCCCCCCCCCTGCCCCGTTACGGCCGACATATCGAGTTCAAGTATTCTAAAACCGAATAGGTTTATAGGAAAGTTCCGAAATTTTAAAGTTTTACATGTATTCACGAAACAATTATATCATCTGGAAATATGATAATAGATGATGATAGTATGACTTTCACGAGAATCCAACTCCTCTACCACTAATTTTTACAAAGTTCCTTTTTTTAAGTGAAAAGAATTACACTTTTCATCCTTCGTTACAAAGTCTCCGTTATTTAGCATTAACCTGGAATTTAGAACTTCCATGGCGAAAATGGTGTTAAAATGTCAAATCATTAACGAAAATATGATTTGCCTAGTTTTTGTATGTGTTTGTGTTTGTGTGTATGTGTGTGTGTGTGTGTGTGTGTACGCGCGCACATAAACCTATGGAAGAGTTGTTAGTCGATGACATCTCCCTTCAACTTACACATTGTATCAACTTTGTCTAAAATAAAGTATCCGACTGCAACCAACATTACTATTGGTGAAACTGCGTGAGAGTTAAAATTTCATAGATTTTCAAATTTCATGTCCGATTAGGTCAAATGTTGGAGACGCATACATACGGTAGTTAAAACAGGCGTGATGGAACGTACACCTATATGCATTTGATAATGTAAACAAGGTTTTAAGTTAGAGTAGAAGCTCAGCTGCATTAGAAATTCGACTGAAAATGGAGCTAAACTTTGATCTCAATACAAACTATTTACCTCGGAAATTTCGGGTCATCGGATAATAAAGGTAATAGCGTCGACAGCTGAAATTTTCGGAGGTAAATATTTTGTACTGAGATCAAAAGTTTTAACACCATTTTTCTGTCAAAGTTTTAAGATTTTTTGTTTGTCGTCTTAAATTATGATAATTATGAATAAACTAATTACTTCAGTTGAATATTAGATCGCGAGTACAGATTGTATGCTGCAAAGTCATACACCCCAACCGAGTATTGGGTTTGTTTTCTTTACACTGGCGATGATTCCCCAAACAAATATTGTTATCAACACACTCTGTGACTAGGGTACAGGTTTTACGAGTCGCCAACATCAGAAACCATCCACATTATTTCGCTAAATATAGATAAAGTTAAATACTGGTCCAGGTAGGCTAGGTTCCAGGCTCACTTGTGATATTCTATATAGCAGTACACAATAATATTTGGCACCAAAAGAGATTTTCTACATATTCCGGTCCCTATTCCATAATCTCTCTCTTCGGCAGATAAAAGTGTAAAGCAGTGTAAATATAATATTCTTTTATTTTGCGTGATACCTGTTTCGGTTAGGTAAAATTAGATTTTAACGAAGAATTCGGTCTGGAAACCAGACAAATACTTATGAGTCTTAAAGAGTACACTATTTGTTTGAATTCGATTTGAGGTCATTACTGTGTCGTTACTGGGGGTGGAAGGCAGGCACTGCCAGACACGATTGATCATAGGGTGCAATCGGCACTAATACTCACTTGTAGAGAGAAACAAAATACTGTTATTCTCGGGAGTATATTTCTGGTTATCAATTAGTATACTAACATGCTTGCGCGCAAAATTTTAAAGGTTGGGGTCAAGAAAAAAATTAAGATCTTCTTAAAGCGATCAATCCTGTGGTCAACACAGCACGATGTCATAGGGATGAACGCTTCATACTATCTGTTAAGGAAATCTGTAAACAGAGAACTTTAGCTGCTGTTTTTCTAATCGGTGTTTGGGTAATGCAGTAAACGGCAAGGCTGTTTTTTCAACTAGTTGGTAGTTGAAATAACCCAATACTTCTAGCACTGTCTAGTCCACGGTGATAGGGGTGCCATATCACGGACCAACGACGTGATGAGCTCCGACAAAAATGGACCGGCGACGTCCTCCTCGCCACATCCAAAGCGCAGCTTCCTCCGGCTGCTCCAAATCGACGCCATGCAGTTCGGCACGGATTTCTGCTACGCCACGGAGACAGCCGTGGTGACGCCCATCCTGCTGAAACTCGGGCTGCCCACTCATCTCTACAGCATCTCCTGGCTGCTTGGGCCCGTGCTAGGCTGTCTCTTGACGCCGATGCTTGGGCCCACGAGTGACCGCTGCCGCAGCAGTTGGGGACGGCGACGACCCTTCATACTACTCCTCAGCGTGGGCGTCATCGCCGGAATGATCCTTTATCTCAATGGCGGCGACATCGGGAAAGCCGTAAGCAGCAACAAACAGGGTAAACATAATGGATGAGGGATGCTGCATATAACAAGGTTGATACCAGGATCAACAGCTCCACTTATAGTGTTTTTCCCATCGGCCAAGAAATTCAGAAGGCTATATGACATGTACAATTGTCGGTAGCATTTTTTTTTTTGAAAAAAAAAAGGATCTGAATGGACAATACCTTTCAACTGGCTTAAAATAAGATATGATAAAGAATGAGCAAAATATCACGATAAAGTTGACCACTTTAATATTATTTCCATTGATGAAGGTATAAAGAAGAAAGATAGACAGATGCGATAGACGTTAATTTTCTTTTCAAAAGCAAAAGTGTAATGTTCACAGGCTAAAAAAAAAAAATATGAGGGAATGTTCATTTTCTTTTCAGCCTAATTCTATATTCCTAGTTCCTCTGTAATTATTTCTATTTTCCGTATTTTGTCATGTCACTATGTAATATTACAATCTACATGCTTGTGAATATTGCTGTCCTAATAGAGTATGGCATGATCAAAGAGAGGTTTGCAAAATATTAATGCGAATAAACAAAGGCGCACAAACACAAGCCAAGATTGAAAATAAGTTTTCATTCATACAGCATAGCTATGTGAATATTGTGTGATTCCATGGTTCTGTATCTTATGAATGTGACGTCTATTAGAGAAAACAATTTAAAGTGATAACAATAAGTGTGAAATTATACATTATATGGTAGTCTCGGTCTTGACATATTTTTTGAGACTGACTCTCCTTTTCCTTGTTATATTTTGTTCTCCAAAATACTTTTTCCACTGAGGAGACCAGCACGTGTCTTTTTCGTGTGTATTTCACTGCAAGGCTGGGTGTTACCGAATAAACTTCGTGATCTCCCACGCGATGACTATTGACACTGCAAACAAAGTAATAATTTGGAAGAGCGGAGAGCAAAGTTCAGAGCTTCGTTGATTACGCAAGCCATATACCAATCATGGACTTCTTTGTTTTTGTTTTTGTTTTTTTCTGTCCAGGGTAGCCTCTTCCATGCTGGCAGTGCGTTGTCAATAGTTTTATTATCATCACCCTGACACAGCTAGACACCAATGTCTGCACGTAAATCAAGAGGAATATTTTGAATAACATGGTTTCTCCAGTAATGTCCATACCAGACAGGATGCAAATTCAGTATGATTAAATTATGATTTTGAAAATTTGCAAAGCTCACCAGCACGATTAACTTCCCGTTGGCATAAAGTCAGTAGGCCTGTCATATAGAGTTCGCATTTCAAGTGAAATATAAGCAACCTATATACATCTCGGTAAATTGAGATGGTGACTGTGTACTTTGATCAATGAATTCAGATACGCTGTGGTCGATCATCCTTACCATGATCGGCGTAGTCTTCGTCGACTTCTGTGCCGACGCCAGCGACATTCCCGGTCGAGCCTACCTCATCGACGTCTGCAATTACGATGACGTCAACACGGCACTCAATATCAGGGTCGCATTAGCAGGTACACACTACCTTCTTATTACAGAACGTACCGCGATTCATATGGTGGAAATATGACGAGATTTTTTAAAACATTAAAGACTTACCAACGGCATTGGTATAGGGTTTTCTAACGAATACTGTAGGCTATCTTATCATTGTTGTTCGTGTCCAATATGTTTTGCTCCATTATGTTTCACAAATATTGAATATATTTGGCATTATTCCAACAACTGAAATATTACGAATAAATGACACCACTCTTTTTAAACCATATTTCCCCTTTAGATGCTAGGAATTTCATACAGTTTACAGTGAGAATATAATATACAGGTCACATAATATATGTCAGGTCACGTGAACAATGCACCTTACCACATCAGTTAAGTACTTCTCGGAATTGTATTCCGTTCGGAAGTTCATTTGCTTGTTTATATTCACATGGACTTTGTTTCAAATTCAGTGTTTTGTCGCCCAATGAGTTAACTTGTCCATTCTTATTTCGCTTAAAGATCTTTTTTTTTTTCAGGTTATAATCACACTGAATAATATCTCCACCGCTATCCTCCCAGTTTGCAAGTTCAATGAACTGATGAAGTGTGATAACAATCTTAGAATGGTTTTCTCATTTGTCTTCTTGCACCGTTCAAAAAAAAAAAAGAACTTTAATAGTCCGACTTCAAATTGTGTATAATTTCAAGGACATTTGCAAACAACCTTGCTTATGTTAACTGCACAAGTTCATATAAAAGAAATCAAATCCTGAACAATGAGCGAATTAATGTAGAAGGTCTCCGTTGGTATTTTTTATTTTTTTTTTTTAACAGGAGTCGGCGGGAGTCTTGGTTATATCTTCAACGCCATCGACTGGATGGCTTTGCCCTTCGGGAGAGCTCTCGGGAGCCAACTGAGGGTCATCTGCCTCTTCAACGTCACTTTCTACACCCTCGGCATCATCCTCACCCTCTGTAGCATTCCCGAAACACCCTTGAAATGCAGCAATGACTCTTCTTCGTCATCGTCTTCTTCCTCGACATCGCCACTGTCATCATCGACGTCGGTGTCGTCAGCTTCATTGTGTTGCTGTTGTTGCGGGGAAGAAGACGTCTTCGATGATGTTTTGTACTGTGATGGTGATGGCTTCGGTAACCAGGGTAACAATAATTCAAATGATGCGGGGCCCACGATTAGTGGACGGATAGACGACCAAAACGAGAGTCGAGAGGACCCCGCAATTCATACAAACGATCACCAACCCCTACTTTCTAACCGTGAACAGCAGGAGGATTCTGATATCCCTCCACCAGAGCGACCCATCCGACGGAATGCAAAATTCCGGCACTCGAGAAAGGAACACAAGATGCGCGTCACAGAGGTGAGAGACGTCCCCCCTCCCGAACCCTGTCACATCCAGTTTTTCCCCTCACCGGAGGAGCGGAACACTGCCGCTGACGACATTTCTACCACAAAAACTCACATCGTAAACGAAGTCCTTCAAAACGATGACAAATCAAGAGGAAAACGTGTGACGAGTTTAGATGATAATTTTAGCAATGCTCTCGAAAATCAAGCACGTATAGGTGAGGGAAGCATCAGCGCGTATGACACTGACGACCAGACGGACGACGACAGAGGCGGTTCAAACCGAATCCTTGGCAATAACGTCGGCAGAATCATGCGAGACATGAACCGTTCCGAACGGGACAACGCCCACGAGGACGAACCATCAGTGACTGTTAACCAGGCTGAGTATCATCATAACCAAGGCGGAAGGGCGCACCCAACGTCCCCTCCTTCAGCTGACGGGGAGGTAATGAATATGAGAGACCTCTTAAAATCCTTCATCTTTACGCCGTGCGTCCTGCGTCGTCTGCTTTTCAACCACTATGTCTCGTGGATGGCGATGTTGACCGTCATGTTCTTTTTCACCGACTACATGGGTCAGGTGGTGTATAAGGGTGAGCGATAATCCTTAAATTACTATCGTTAAAAACAAACAAATAAAGAAACCTTGCTGCAGTCATATTCGGGAGTTGACAGCCTGCCGTCGGAAATTGCATTATTTATTATTGTATATATATATATATATATATATATATATATATATATATTGCCCTTTTTGTGACCTCAGTCAATGGCAGCAAACCCCATCCTACTTTTATATGGTCGCAAACATCGTGACGCTTTAATTTTATCAATCTATTTTAGTTCTGAATTTCTTTTTCATACAAGACTATAACGCAAAGTCAATGAACAAAGTTCTTAAACTTATGCAAACATGTAAAGATGCAGCCTTTACTAGAAGCAAACTTTTTTCACCACTCGAGTATCTAAAATGGACCTCATGTACAGCAGGTTGTGTCTTGAATGTTCACTCTGTACTTCTGGACTCTACTTGACTCAAACTGCAATGGAGAGTTCTTAATTGACCAGATTTATCTAATACTGATCTATCCCTCCCCTCCCATACCCTTCCCTCCCCTTCCCTCCGCCTCATTCCTTCCCCCTCTGAACAGGAGACCCAGACGCTCCGGCAAACTCATCTGCACTGGAGAGGTACGACAAGGGAGTAAAGATGGGATGCTGGGGGATGTGCATCTACTCATCAACAGCTGTCCTTGTAGGATGTAAGCCATTTTAACCTTTTGGCATTGTCTACGTCAATATGCAATTGGTCGATCGACTTATTGATTGATTGCTTGATTGATTGACTGATTAATAATGGCCTTTTTCAAAGGTAGGAGGAGACCCACTTCCGGGTTTCATGAGCTAACAAGAAAAAAAAAGTCTTCGGTACAAAAAAAAGGGGTGGGAAAGCAAAATCTACTGCCCCGCACCCACTCTGTTTCCCCCTCATTTTCTCTCTTGTCGGAATATATTTGCTTTATCCTACATGATGACGTATCTTGACATTATTTTGTCTTCCAGTGCTGCTGTCATATCTGGATAAGGTTCTCAGTCTGCGCACCGTCTACGTGTTCGGGCAACTCATCTTCGCCGTGGGCTGCGGCGCGTTGGTTCTTCTCGTCGACAACGTCTACGCCACGATGTCGCTCTGCGTCACGTTCGGCATCCACTACGCGGTCATCATGAAGATACCAACAAACATCCTCGCCATCTACCACGAGTCGCCGAGCGTGAGTAGCAATCCAAGATCATCCACAACTAGCCAACTTCCCCTACAAACATATTGGGAAGATTGAATAGCCCTAAATTAGTATCTGTGGTGTGGCAAAAGATAATGTGGACATTACGACTTCAAAATATTATATTAAGTTGTTCACATATCACACTATATAGTTCGTTGTCAGATCATGTAAAAGCTAAAAGGAAACATTCTAATTCGGACGAACTAAACTTAGAAAGTGATCTACAATAATGCAGCCATGGAAGATAAAATAAAAATGGAAAAATTAGTTCCATTGTAATCATCAATCACCAGTCCTTAAGTGTTAGTAAATATTATCCCGATGGAATCCCATTTTCTTGCTCATTTTTCCACTAGTAAATATAATCGTCAGACAAAATCGAGTGGATTAAAGACAGACTAAACAAAAAACAAACTGATATTTGATCGGAAGTAAGTTTAAGTTGCAATTAATTAGCGTTCATCCGTATTTCATACACGTAGCGCCAGACACATCGTACAAATGGATTGTCAAATGAGGAAGCGTTCATTCATTGAGATCTTTGTTTTCCAACCAGAAGAAGCAGGCAAAACATCGGCGCATTTTCAGTGTGATTAGAATGAATGATATTGAATAAGGAATAAATCCCTCCGGTTCTCCTTGATATAAAACACAACAGTTACTGAAAGAGATTTACAGAAATCAAACTGAGAGCAATTCAAACGATGCTTTATGTTTTGATTATTTTGTTTGCTTTTTTTTTAATTGGTTACATTGTTATTTTTTACAACATTATTTTGCAACATTATTTACAAGATTACATTATTCCTTTTTTTTTAATTGATTGCATTACTTTCGACACCTTGCAGTTCACACATCCACCCGGTGGAATGGTCAGGGGCCTGGCCACTGACTGCGGTGCTCTCGGCTGGATGGCCTTCATGTCCCAAATCACGGTGTCTGCTCTACTCGGACCGCTCGTGAAGGTCACCGGCACTCAGCTGACTATCGTCGCCTTCGCCTCCCTTACGGGATTCTTGTCGTCGTTACTCTCCGCCTGTTTCATCAGCTACGAGATCAGATGAGAACCGTAACCATGGTTACGGCGTTATGACTTATTTACAATGATGCGCGCCCGGCAAGTTCGTCGAGCGCATGTGGGACAGGCGAATAATCGCACGTGTGAAGAACCAATCGCTTAATAAATTGCCAAGTTAGATGACAATTTGTTGTGCCAATGAGGTTAAGGTCGTAACCTTACGGGACTCTCGTTTGTAAATATATATATAATCATATGTTATATATAAAGTGTATCTCATACATCCCAGATATTAAACTGAATCTGTGTGAAACCAGTGCGTTTAATTTGTAGTCTTTGATTTAGAATGTTTTGCTCTTCGTCAAAACGGTTCTCATGGTGTTTTGGTGTACATGGAGACATCATTAACATTTGCGCACAAAACACAGAATGACTTCAATTGACCTTGAAGTGACCATAGAGGGAGAGACATTTTCAGAAATATTTTCAGAAATTTTGCAGAAATATAGCCCAGTAATTCAAGATACGTGAGAAAGCAGACAAGATATACTAGAAGTTATGACCACTGGATTTATCGTGGTTCTATAATGGTAGAAAGCATCGAACATCGAGTCAAACAATTAATTCAATTCAATTCAATTCAATTCAATTCAATTCAATTCAAATGATTTTATTTCCATATAAAGTAATACAAAGTAACATACATAACGCTCACACAAGTACAGAATATCTTATGGGATTTTGAATGTCTGAATGAAAATGTATTTTCTTTTCCTTTTCTGTTCATTTGTGAAAAGTCATATTTTATAGTCATTCAACTGTCACGAGATCATGTCTTCTTTTCAGTGCATTATTTCACACATTTTTCATGAACTGAAACGAAGTTAGCTGATTACTTTGTGAAGATCCATCCATTTTTCCATTCTCATTGCCATAAGCTATTTTCAGCCGTTCGTGTAATTCATTGTATTAGTATGTCAACGTCATGCATCATATTTATTGTGCATGTTCGCTCTTTTATCATAGAGGTTGAAATAGAGATTCAACGCAATTCCGCTTAATCAAACAATTAAAACAATGTTTGACAGAAATATTTCGACATATTTGAAATGGAGCTTATCTGTCATAATGCACAAGCGACAGGGACACAGACAAAACAAAAATACACACACACAAAGAATGAACGCACGCACAAACACACGCACTGGGTAACGTGAGTGACATAAAGCTTCAGATTAACACACACACAGCAATTCCTTGTCATGTATTGTTAAAGCTAAGAGGATCGTACTATTTGGACCAACAAGAAGGCACACTACGCATAACTGATGCATATTAATTTTATAGATACATGTAGAATATATTTCAATATAAATATTATGTATAATTACTTACATGATGAGTATTTTTCGGCATGGTGTGTAAAACGTATATATCGCACAATCATCTAAATTGCATTTTGGACAGCTATGCTTCAATAACATTGATGTCATCACCGATGTGTCGGAGAAGTTTTCCTCGGCATTTATCTTTGCCCCCCCCCCCCCCAAAAAAAAAAAAAAAAAATTAAACGATAAATCTTAATAACATTTCTACATTTTTTACATGTTATGCTCTCTTGTTCGTTTCGTTGCATGCATGGTTGTTTTATTCTTGCATTTTTTTTTCTCAAGAAAAAAATGAACACAAAATATAAGAATGAATCGACATACAAATAGAACTAACATAGACATAGAGCAATAATAATCTGAAGTTGTGATTTGTAACCTCGTCGGTCGAAAAAAAAAAATACATGTATTTGATACAATATTACGCCGAAGTCACTGCGTAAATGGAGAATTATAAAAAGAACAAAACAAAACAAAACAAAACAAAAACATGTGCGCGTCATCATAAGCAGAGCTTGACGTAGATGGCGGTCTCGAAACAAATGAAAATGTACAAAAAAAAATCCTGATTTCACTTAGACCCCCCCCCCAAAAAAAAACAACAACAACAACAACAACAACAACAACAACAAATAAATAATTATCTAATAAATAAATGTAAGTGTGATAGTTGGTAAGAGTGTTTGTCGTTTGGTGTGAGTGTATTGTGTGTGTGTGTGGGGGGGGGGTATATTATGTGCAAGGAGGTACAAGGCTTATATAGTACATGATATTAATGATGTATATGTGCTCGTACATGTGTGTTTGTATTTACTATTATCAGGTTTGAACAAAGTTCATGATTTGTGTTAACAAATTAAACTGAAGCAGAACACATTTTCTATACACACACACAGATCAACATAAAGTATGAACAGATAAGTAAATATACGTATAAATAAAAGATGATATATGAATCGATGAAATAGATAGAAAAAGATAGAAGGATTATAGATTATAGATATAATAAATAGAGTAGTAAATGATAGAGGAATCAATAAATGAAAAAAATATCAATGTCTTATAGATGCCTTGCTTTGATCTATTACATAACTGTCTTGTTTGAGGACCATCAAAGGCAGCTAGATGTTAATACGCAATATGGCTAAGCATGGGATGCAAGGTTGTTTGAGATTTACAGTAAGGAAATTTCAAAATCTATATAGCGTTGATGTTTTTATTTACTGCAGTAAATCTGAATCTTCGTTGGTCAAACAGAGCGTCACCCGAGGGCTCAAATCTTAGTTTTGTTGATTTCGAAGTTTTCGGACAAACACAAAAGGTCATACCCTCTTTCCGTGTAATCTCTGCCTCACATTATATGCTGTAGTCGACCATTTGGAGATACGGTCAGACATTTTGTTATCTGTTAAGGAAATCAGTCAACAAAAGACCTTTAGTTAGTGTCCATCAAAACAACCCAGCCTCGTCCCTTGCTTGTGAATATAACGGTCAATGGGTGATGGGAAGCATGAAAGCTAACATTAAACATGGATCAGTTAGAAAATCAAGGGGCGTCTTGCGGCGGTGATAGGGGTGTGGCGACGTCATCGACCACCACAATGAGCTCCCAGAAACAAGGACCGGCGACGTCCTCCTCGTCACACCCAAAGCGCAGCTTCCGCCAGCTGGTCCAATTCAACGCCATACAGTTCGGCATTGATTTCAGCTACGCCACGGAGACAGCAGTGGTGACGCCCATCCTACTGAAACTTGGTCTCTCCACCAAATTCTATGGCGTCTCGTGGCTCCTGGCGCCGCTGCTCGGCTGCGTCTTGATGCCGATTATTGGACCCGCCAGCGACCGGTGCCGCAGCAGTTGGGGGCGAAGAAGACCCTTCATACTGCTCTTTGGCGTTGGCGTCATCGTGGGAGTCGTTCTCTACCTCAATGGAGGCGACATTGGGGAGGTTATCAGCAACAATTACCAAGGTAAATCCGGGAGATGCCGAGCATCTTTATTTATTAGTATTATTGTTACTAGCGAGTTAGCTTGCTTGTTTGTTTGTGTTTTTTTTTTTTTTTTTTACAAATTGTCTTTCAAAAGAGAAATCTACCTTTGACATACCCACAACATTTATTCGAAAATTGTGCTATTACGCTTACATATTTTTATTCATCAAGATTGTGCGTGAGGAAAGCATTTGTATTATATCATTGGAATGGTTGTTGATTTCAGGACAGAATTCAAAGAGAAGTTGATGAGATCTTTACGTCATTACGAAATATCAAACCTGTTTGATGTGTGTAAGGAAGACTTGATTAACATGATTTAAAACAAACTCATTTCTCCCACGGACATGAAGGAAAGTAGCGACGCTATATGTTGTCAATATCAAATTTTCTGCTTTTGATAGTTTCCCATCCGACATGTGAAATAAATTATGCGTGTTGTTTAGATTAACCGTCGACTATGACCAGACAAAGAAAATGAAGCATATAGTACACGTGGGATTTTCTTTTGAGTTTGGCGTATATATTTTCTTTCAATTTTTTGTCTCGTCCAACATTTTCTTTTCTTTTCTCTAAATTGGCGTTTTCAATCAACAAACAAACGCACGTGTGCATGTTCGTGAAGCTGATTGCTGATGATCATGCCACGAGACTGTGCGAAACATAATCTAATCTTTCAAGGAACGCTAACTTTGTCAGCAAATAGTGTTTTCAAGGTGCGATCAGCATTGTGTGTTCCTGACAGACGTGCACTGTTTGAGAAAGAATGTTGGCTCAATTTCTAGTGTTGTCGAACATTGCTGACTGAATACTAACGTGATGCCAACATCACGAACATGGTGGGAAGAAGCTCTCAAACATGTGCAAGTTTTGAAAATTATTCTGTCACCAATTACAAGATATCCATGAACTGATATCACCATGCATGCTAATAAACTGTTTTCGACATCGTTAAGTCCAAGCTATTGTCTACGTGAGAAAAGAAGTTAGCATTATTCATGGTAAAACTGAGGCGCTTATGATACAGATTTTCACTTGATTAAAGCAATCAGCAATCATTTCAGTAGGCATTAGCTTGACTTTTTTTTTTCATCATGATAAAATGAGAGACACTATAGTCGCATTTTTGTTCCGAGTACTTTCAAACTGGAAACTAAGTATCTAACAAGTTTCATTCATTGTGAGAATTGGAGCAAAAGAATTAAGCATAACTTCTGGTCTCGTGAGTCTGTTGTTTTGATTATGAGAATGATACCTTATGACGGAAAGATCTTTCACAGTAAGTAGTGTATAATGATTATGTGTTTATTGCAAGTCATTGACAAATTACCCTTCATTGATACTGAATAAACACCGATTATTCAATGTCTGGGTAAATAATTATATAGGCATGATTACGAAAATCAAATCATGGGCAAACACACTCGGTGATGGGATTAATTTGTACAATGATATGTTTGTATTCACTGAACCTATATAGACATGCTGTGGTCGATCGTACTAACCGTGATAGGCGTCGTCCTTGTCGAATTCTGTGCCGGTATCAGCGACATTCCTTGCAGAGCTTACCTCATCGACGTTTGCAATTACGACGACACCAACACGGCACTCAATATCAGGGTGGTTTTCGCAGGTAATAAATTCGTTTTCTCTACTGCTGCAAAAAGTTCGTCATTTATCGTTATGTAACAGGTGTATGCTAAAGTGATTTGCGATATTGCGTTGCAAACTTTTTTGTTGAATTAATGCCCTGTTTTTACGTCTCTCTAGCTTAAGGGACTTTGCAAATAATGTACCTGATAAACCCTTCAGGAACCGAGGCGAGGAGGTTTGCAAAGCACGTGCAAACAAACTTAATGCCCGAAGAAAAGGTCTTACCCAAGCGGAACACTTCTGTTTTGTTGTTGTTGTCATTGTTGTTGTTGTTGTTGTTGTTTGTTTGTTTGTTTGTTTGTTTGTTGTTGTTTTTTTTTTTTTTGGGGGGGGGGGCAAAATCTCGACGGGGGCACATTTTCATGTGACGGTGTGAGATCCTCAAAGCAACCGAGCGGGAATAGGGTGTGGGAGGGGGACCCCCCCCCCCCCCACGATGGGAACTTTCTGTAAAAACAGAGTACAAAAGTCGCGTCTATAGAGCATTTAAAAGCAAATTTCTAGGGAATTAAACATAGTGAAAAATCAGTGCGTAGGACTATAATATATGATTATAACATACGGGGGTACGTTTATATGACGATGTGAGATCCTCGGCGAGGGAGCGAAGCGACCGAGCGGGGGAGGGACTTTTTGTAAAAACAAGAGTGTAAAAGTCGCGTTTATAGGATATATCAAATCTTCCTTCTTTTTTTTTTTCAATTCGCGTTTATTTCATTCAAACAGATAAAAACATTCACACAAGGTATACAAATAAATTCAAATTGACAATACAAATGTAACAGAATGTGGAGACAGCAAGAAAAACAAAGTTTCATGATTTCTAGGGAATGAGACATATAGTAAAAATATCTGTGCGAAGAAAAATGATTCTAACATTCGACTGTTTACAGGTATAAGTTTGTGACGGTGTGAGATCCCGACGAGGAGGCGAAGCGACAGAGCGGGGGAAGGTGTGGAAGATGCCCCCCCCCCCTCCACGGTATATAGGGACTTTTTGTAAAGACAGAGTAGAAAGGTCGCGTTTATAGAGCATTTTGAATCGAATTTCTAGTGAATTAAACATATTGAAAAAAAAAAATCACTTCAAAGGACTATGACTGTAACTTTTGAAAACTATAGCGAGCAAGCCGCTTTCACTTTGTCATTCGTCTGAAATGTATTCATTAAAAGCTTAAACATGATTGCATTGTTCAAGCAATAAAAATCATTCTTGTATTGGTAGAAAGCATAATCATTTTGTCCCCCCCCCCAAAAAAAAAAGGGAAAAAAAGGAAAAAATAATGGGGTGGGAAGTGGTGGGCAGGTCAGTGCCCCCTCTCCCCCCCCCCCCCCCCTCTTTCGGCACCCTTGGTCATACCCATGTACTTAGTTTGCTAGGTATAGTTTAGAGTTCAATTCATGAAATTTTTGCGTCGAGATGTTTTCATTCCAGTTGATTGACAGATTGCTCTACATCGACGTAAATAAGCACTGAATTAATCAGTGTTTTAGTGGTAGCCATGATATCAAAAAAAAAAAAAATCATAGGCGTGCATACTCGAGCAGGATTCGAACCTACGACCTCCTGATCACCGGACAGGCGCCATCTCCACAGTAGACCACCGAGCTTTCGCCGACAGCAAGCGTTGGTTTTAATCCTTACAGCATGCAGCGGGTAAGAATGCGTAATTGTTCAATTCAAGAAATTTTTGCGTCGAGGCGATGGCTGCTTGAGTATGTACGCCCATAATTTTTATCATGGCTATTACTAAAACACACATTAATTCAGTGCTTTAGGGCAATTTGTCAATCAATTGCAATGAAAACATCTCGACGCAAGAAGTTATTTCATGAATTGAATAATTACGCACTGCCCGCTCCATGCTACAAGGATTAGAACCAATAGTTTAGAGTTGTTGTATATAGATTAGGTTATTGAACTGAATTAACTAAAGCACAACACTGGTGGTCATTTTCAATTACTGCTTTCTCGCCTGAATCTGAAAAATATTAGGGTGGTAAAAGCGTCTTTAAAACGTCACTAGCTCCATGATGATAGCAATAATACGAACATGCGATAAGTTAAATAGTCTTATTCAGTGTATACGCATAAGATATCATGTGCATTACATTGTTGTTTGTTGTGTTCATGTGAGGTTATTATGTATAACTTCGTACTGCATGAATGTACAAAAGATTGATAGCAGTCAATAACAAAATTATATCCTAAAAGGACTGTGAAAGCATTAATCATCAGCGCGCCGTATGTCTTTCATCTCTGAAATTAGAGTTCTTCTTGATACTCCCCTTAAGAGCGATGGGATCTAACAACTTGTGAAGTGATGCATATCACTTCAAGATGTTAACAAGATGTTAACAGGTAAGTAGAAGTATTCACTGATATGAAATACCCGACTAACATTAAACAAAACTTGATAATGATAAATATTTTGAAATAAATTCAAGTTGAAATAAATTCAAGTCTTTCCTATCATTCTGTTTACAGGACTTGGTGGTAGTATGGGCTACATCTTCACCGCCATCGACTGGATGGCACTGCCCATCGGGAGAGCTCTCGGTAGCCAGTTGAGGGTCATCTGCCTCTTCAACGTCACTTTCTACACCCTCGGCCTCATCCTCTCCCTCTGTAGCATTCCTGAAACACCCCTGAAGAGCAGAAAGCACTCAACGTCGTCATCGTCTTCCTCATCGTCATCGTCGACGTTATCACCGACGTCTGTATCATCGACATCCCTTTGTTGTTGCCTTCATAGTGAAACGGACACTGTTCATAGTGATGCATACCACGGTGATGACCCGGAGGCAGAGTATAGCAACCATGGTTACATAGGACCAAATGATGTTGGCGCCACTGCAGGTGAGTTTGGGCGAGGTCATTCGGACCAGCACCAAACGGAGCTGGAGGACGTTGTTACCAATGCTAGTGACAGGTGTCTTCTGCTTCCAGATCAAGCTCATTCGATTAGTTGTGACTTTCCTCGTGGAGTGCGGCCGACACGGCGAAAGACGAAATCGTTTAGGAAGGGAGACAAGAAGCGCCTCAAACGAGATGGACCTCTTCCCGAGTCATGCCATGTCCAGTTACCTCCATCATCAGAAAGATCAGCTGAGAACGCCCATACTGTGAATGAAGTCCAACAAACCAACCAAAGCTATAACGGGGTAAACAATGACCTCAGTAATGATTGTAATGATAACCCCATTCTTGATAATCCAGTCCATGTCAATGAAGCTAGCTCCACAGTTTATGGCAAGGACAAGTTGGTGGAGGATGGCGAAAATTGTACAGGCCATCTCCATGGCAACAAGGTCCATGGAGGCACTCAGGCATGTCAGGACATTCAAGATTGTGAACACGACTCCATTAGGGAGGACGAGGGGTTGTCGGCACATCAGAAAGATATCGATTCTACGACGAGGACGGAAAACCGCCTTCAATCTGATAGTGAGCCAACCACGAGGACGCGGATGTCGAAACCGACATCGTCTTCCCCCGATGATGGGAAGACAATGAACGTAAAAGATCTTCTGAAGTCTTTCATCTTTATGCCGTGCGTCCTACGTCGCCTGCTCCTCAATCACTACTTCTCGTGGGTTGCAATGATGACTGTCATGCTGTTCTTCACGGACTACATGGGGCAGGCGGTTTATCACGGTTAGATGAACAAGTGACTATCTGGTCGAGTATTGCATAACTGATGGCAATAAATGCGCTGTACCGATAAAATGAAACATCCAAACTAAATCATATATAACAGATACCGATGGATAACTGTTATCATTCAGTGCCTTCCTCCCGCCCCTCAAGAATGATATTAGACTAAATAAGTTTTGAAAAGAGTAATATATTGCTTATATTTGTTTTACTAATAAAATGGACTTGAATTTCATGGAGTCAATAATTAGCATCCAAAATGCTATTGATCGTGTGGACGACAGTCCAAAATAGGCCCCATTATCATGGAAGTAATCTGGAGCATAAATAAACGAAAATATTACTGTAGCTTATATCAATCACGTGGATATTTAGGAAGAATATAACTACTGATTCAACTCAACGAGGACAGGTATACGGTCCTCAGCATGAGGTCTGTATTTTATGCACGTCCCTTCGAACAATATTGATGAATACCATTGTCAAGATCGTTGTAGGCCTATTTAGTTACTGTACATCATAGCGAGGACAGAAAGACAAAACCTTATATTTGTATGCATATGCAATACCATTGCATACTTAAGCAGGGCAGGACTGACGACTTGGTATCCATATTTTGTTTCCCCCCCCCCCCCCGTACCCTTCCCCTGAACAGGTGACCCAGACGCTCCGGCAAATTCATCTGCATTGGAGAGATACAATAAGGGAGTACAAATGGGATGCTGGGGCCTGTGCATCTACTCTTCGACAGCTGTCTTCGTCGGATGTAAGTAACACAGGGCCCTCTGAGTCATCCATACTTCATTCTCAATACAGAACATGTTGAGCATTTTTGTTTGTGTTTGTGTGTGATTTGTCTTTTAGGGGGCATGAAATTTCCCGACCTTTCCAGTTTCATATATGAAATGAAGTAATGTTAAGCAATGTTTGATCATTTCCCTTGTTTTGTATAGCTTTTAGTTTTGATTACTTATTCTTGAGTGAACAACTTATCATACCAATCGAAATACCAACAAAACTCAATGGGTTAGTGTAGTCATGGCAGTAATTCAGGGTATACACCTAGTGATTAGTGAGAAGTATACCAATCCCTTACTCTCCCCTCTTACGAACCTTCTTTGGGACTAGTGGTAATTATGATATCTATACTGCTTAAGATTACAGAAATGACAACCCTTAATGTGATGTTGGCAGAAGCTGTTGGCAATTTCGTGTTGTGTCTATGCTTCCAAATGATGATAGACAATATCTTCGACAAGGCCGAACGAAAAACAACCTTCATGAATTTATTTTGCGGAGAATCCTGGACGCTATGTGCGACACAAGCGCCGTGTGCCGGTTCGTGAATTTATTTTGCGGATAATCATGAGCGCAATGCGCGACACTAAGCGCCGTGTGCCGGTTCGTGGATTTTTTTGGACCTAGTCTTGAGTTTTCACAAAACGACACACAACTTTATAGCCTTACTGTGTGCATATTTTAAATCACTGGGAGTATTTTTATGTAAAGCAAGAAAAAGCAGATTTTTCTCATACGTCACATTGAAATTTATTGAATATCAATTCCATTAACATATCTTACTAATAGTTGGAAAAAAAACCGGAAATCTTTAAATGCGATCTATTCGAAATGTACTTCGCGCACCGGCGGTGCGCGTGTGCCGGTTCGTGGATTCAGCGACGAAATATCGCATACCTGAAAAGAGGCATCATTCTGTCAACCAGCATAAAGTTGAACCCAGATTTGTTACTGATTTCATGTAGTTTTCCGTGTTCATCATTCTTCTCTGTCACATCTTCAGTACTGCTGTCCTATGTGGACAAAATGGTCAGTCTCCGAACCATCTACGTTTTCGGCCAACTCATCTTCGCCGTAGGTTGCGGTGCTTTGGTGATCTTCGTCGACAACGTCTACGCCACGATGTCGCTTTGCGTCACGTTCGGCATCAACTACGCGGTCATTTTGAAGATACCAACGAACATTCTCACAAAGTACCACGAGTCGCCAAAGGTGAGAAGAGTGCCGAACTTTTGTCTCACAATGACCCTCATTAGAGAATGGTAGGACGAAGAGAAAGGGGCCTCACTTATAACATTTTATCTTCCTGTATAAAGAGAGAATTTGACCGAGACGTGAGTATAATCGGTTATACAATGTTTTTTTAATTCCTCCAAGAAAAGTATGGATCTGGATGTAATCGCATTGAGTTATTATAGTTCGTGCGATGCTAACAATGGCTAAGACTGTTTGCAAAAGAGCATTGGCACATTCGACACTACTACAGCTGCTCGTCGAGTCTAACGTGATAGCAACCTGGCAGTTTTGATTTTGGTCGGGTTTGTGGCTGATTCGGTTCGATCATTTGATAAAGGCCTCTACCCGTAAATTATCTGATATACGTCATGGACTCGAACTTCGTTACACGAGCAATCGCCTCAGTGACAGTGTCATTGTACATCTTCAATTTTTTGTCAAAAGAACTCTCAATATTCATCGTCCTTGTTTCATCATTGTTCATCGAGGGATTCCGCACACATAAGAAACACGACTGTAGCGGTAACCAAAATGAATGAATGGCAATGATGAGGAGTACATATCCGTTCATCGAAAGTGAAAACTCATGATCAACTAAAAAAGCTCCTCATGTAGTAAGTAAATAAGCGTGAAAAAGAAGTAGGCAGCTTATAATTTCTAGATTACATATAGTTTGATTGTTTGTTGTATTCTCTTTGTCGTCAGTTTACACATCCACCAGGCGGGATAGTACGGGGGCTTGCCACGGATTGTGGTGTCGTCGGCTGGCAACCATTGATAGCAGAGATCACGGCGTCCACCGTGGTCGGACCCCTCATCAACGCCACCGGCACTCACCTAACCATCGTCACCTTCGCCTCTCTCACGGGCTTCGTGTCGTCGCTGCTGTCCGCCTGTTTCATCAGCTACGAGATTAGATGAGAAGCGTAACCATGGTTACGTTGTATCCGTGCGATGATGCCCAACTGAGCGTCGCGAGTAGAGTGTGTGATGAGGCAGCAGGAGATTAATCGTGTGTGAAACAGGGTGAAAAGCTAGGCAGCGGGACCACTCATTGTAGTCACTTACCAGAACGAACAAGAATGCAATTTTATCTGCCTGGGAATCATATCAAGGATATTACTAGTACCAACACTGTCATTATAGTCAATACTATGAATTTGAACTAGTAATTGCTCTAATGCAGGTCTGTATCTCAAACGATTGGTAATATCCACTTACTATACTCCTCTCTGCATAAGTACGCATTAATTTGGCCTCTATATAGGGAAGCACTAAGGTTATTGTATTCATTGATGTTGAGGAAACGTTAACCACACGAGGATTTTTTTTTTGTTCGTAAGCACAGAAAAAAGCAAAAGCTGCAGATCAATGACGATAGAGCGACGTCGGATGTATGATTTGACAAGATGAGGGTAAGTCATAAAATGATAATGGTGCTATCATCGGGACCTCGGAAATCCGTGTTGACAGTCATATTAAATGACTTAATAACTAATTACATTAAAGCAATGGTGAATTGCATGAATTATCTTTTGATATCTTATTGATGTCTGTGATCATAAAAACTGTTTCCGCTGAACTGCTGCTGCGGTTTAATCGAATTTTCTGAGTATTTTATTTTCATTGCAGAATACGTAAAAAGATCAATGTATTATACAGGTGTGAGTTTCTTCAATTTGTGTCCGTCTACAAACTGAAGAAACTCACACCTGAACCTTCACCTCTCTGAATGATATATCTAGCTTTCAAGATCAATGTGTTTGTGAAATATTGTGATACAACTGGACAGTATTGTGATGACACATTGCAACAGACTGAGAGATGATTTGTGTATATAGATACTGATATATTTATCTGAATCAGACCGCTGAATGAGCTCATATTAAGTGTATTGGGTATACTGTATTTCTATTTGACTGCAAATCTATCATATTCCTACAGACAGTTGCTAGAGGTTGCAGGTTATCTGTCAATGCAAGCGTCTGAACAGTCACACAAGAGAACTTTCTGTTCATGTTTATCTCAGGCAAGGCATTAGACACACTTCATCTTTCGACGTCATCGTTTACGGTATTCGGTTTTTTTTTATATTTTTGTTGGTCAAATTTGTTTTAGAGGATAAAATGTCATGTCACTCATCACGATGATAGCACAAATTCTTTTATTCTAAATGTTGGTGGTACAGCTGTATGACGATGTTTCATTTCAAGAGTCCAGTCTTGCATCGATCCATAAATCTTGAAGATGTAATTGTTGAACACGAGTACCTCATGTGATTGTGTTAAAAATATATCATTTTTTACTGGTTATTGTGAGTGAATTCGTGTGTGTGTGTGTGTGTGTGTGTGTGTGTGTGTTTTGTGTTTTGTTTTGTTTTTATTTTTTTTGGTTCATTTTTCATCTGAGAAGATGGCGTAATAGCCCAATTCAGCTATGCTAAGCTGGTCTCCATGGGGTCCAGTTGGATGTGAGGCGGGACTACTTCAGTGTGTACTTCAGGGATTGAAATGAGAAATTAAAATATATAAATATGATTATGTGGATGTGTGTGTGTCTGTGTGTGTGTGTGTGTGTGTGTGTGTGTATTTGTCTGTGTGTGAGTGTGTACTTTGATTGAAATGAGAAATAAAAAATTAACAAGCTCATTGCTTTATCACTATATTGCAGAAAATTCATCATGGTGTAGTAACGCTGTATCTTTAAACAGAAGGTTCACCACTAGTTCGAATCATGCCCGGTGCATCCATCAATACGAGATGGTTTCCCACAATGTCCTTCTGGACCATACTATTATTATAGGTATATAAAAGGGTATCGGGCACTGCTATACGGTGATGATTATATAGCAGTGAGGGCCATCAATGTCAACAGTTACGCTGAAGAGGCAGCCTTGAGCAAAATGAGCAAGTCGATATTATTATTTATTTATATACGATGATAAAAATGATGGGATGATTAGAAAAATGGAAAATTGATAACATCAAAAACATGAAAATAATGTGTGCAATACTTAAGAGGAGAATCATGACAGTGTTCCTTTCCAGAAACAATAAAGTTGTCGCAATGCAAAAAATAAATGATTACTGCTGAGTGAGGTTCTGAAACTGTTGTGTAGAAGCAATAATCATTTTAGAATCATCTCAAATTTCAAAAGATGGTCATGATTTTGCTAACACTAAATTTGCATTCTTACAAAAATCTGCAATAATGTAGGGACTATTTGTCCCAACGTATTGAATCTGAATTTACATTTTCCTTCCCCACCCCTTTTCCCTTCCGTCTTCCACTTCTACCGGATACTTAAGTGGTATAGTTTTAGTTGAGATGGGGCTTCAGGTTTCCAACCTATTTCATAATGATGATTTTTGATAATGAGATATCTCCTATGAAATAATGAAAGAGCACATCATCTCAAGAGGAAGTTTGTTTGATGAAAATTTGTTTTTAAATGGCTGAAATTTCCCAAGCAAAGCTATCAATTAATGGCGGGATCCACCTTTTAATAGGATCGCTTTATTTTACTTTGTTTTGTTGTAATCTCAGCCCTTTCAAAACTGATTTTCATCAAATAAACTTTGAATTGCTCTTAGAATTATTGTATGCTTTTTAACAGAATTTTTAACAGAAGTTGAACCCTCACCTTAACCAATACTATATCATGCCTTTCAAGTCGGTCCCATTCGGACATGGTTGCTTGATGGCATTATTCACGCGGGACTTGGGGACATTCTTGACGATGTTCTTACTATCGACCTCATCGCCGATGATGTGTTAACGGCAATCAGACCAACCTTGTGAAATACCGTATACTTTCACAGATGTGGGGAAAACGAGATTTTGCCACATATATTTTCTTTATTGAAATCATTACTACGCTGAAGGAAGCCAATGAAGACAAGCATAACTTCATGACTAAAAAAAAAAAAAAAAAATCATAAAAGATTACGATCGTACTTTTTTATGGCAATTATGGACACATTTAGACTTTCAAAGTTTTGAACAGTAATATAATGCTTACATAATATGCACCTTAAATGGATTGTATAGTTTTGGTTGAGATGGGAATTCAAGTTTTAATTTCAAAGAACATACCGTGAATTCTAAGAAGAATTAAAAGTTTATTTGATGAAAATCAGTTTTGAAAATGGCTCAGATATCCAAACACAAAGTAAAATAAAGTGGTCTTGATAAAGAATGGGACCCATCTTTTACTGGGACTTCTTTGTCTTTGGATATCTCAGCCATTTCAACACAGATTCTCATCAAATAAAATTTCACTACCTCCTAAGATATAATTTATTGCATACTCCTTAATAATATTCACATACGTGGTCTATGTCGCAGAAAAGTTAAACCTAATTCCCGATCTCAACCAAAACTATACCATCCATTCAGATTTCACATAATGTACAAAACAACCACACACATAGGCACACACACTCATAATATATGTATGTATGTATGTATGTATTTATCTATCTATCTATATCTATCTTTCTCTATATAGGTTTGACACTGTTTTTGAGGCCCGACATAGAGTAAAAGTTTACTGCCCGAAAAGAAAACACAAAGAATTACATAAAAAACTTTGGACTTATTAGACCTACAATAAAACATGATAAACCATGAAAATTTATAGGTTTGATTAAGTGCTTCAAATACCTCATACGTGCAGTTACTATTTAAGAAGATGTATGTATGTATGTATCTATTTATCTATCTATGTATATCTGTCTTTCTCTATATAGGCTTGACACTGTTTTTGAGGCCCGACAGTAAAAGTTCACTGCCCGAAAAGAAAACACAAAGAATTACATAAAAAACTTTTGACTTATTAGACCTACAATAAAACATGATAAGCCATGAAAATTTATAGGTTTGATTAAGTGCTTCAAATACCTCATACGTGCAGTTACTATTTAAGAAGTAAAAAAAAAAAATAACGAAAAGAAAAGAAAAAATGGAAAATGATAACAAAACACACTAGTATATCTCCGAGGTTTCTGATGGAAGGAGATTCTTCGTATCATGGGCGGGGAAAAGGGGATGGTGATACCTAATTACTGTACATTTACCTTCGACCCCTCGACCCCAATGCCTCCCCTCCTCCCCCACCCCACCCCCCCCCCCCAAAAAAAAAGGAGAAAATCAGTTCGGCGGCCCTGATAGCTTACGGTGATGCCTCTTTTTTTCCAGTAATGCTATGTAGGTCCTAGTGCAGTAATACGTGTATTGAAGAAAGTTATAGGTCTAACATGTATAGGCCTATACGTTTGTGAAAAAAACCCCAACAAACACCAACTAATATATGAGTAAAGATGTTTTTCTTAGGTAACAAATGAACGTAATATATAGCTGCTTGGCCAGTCCGACAACAATCGTTCAGCATGGTCGGCATTGTGGGTACTAAGTATTTCTCCCCGCTCGCTCCCCCCACCCCCCCCCCCATTTTTTTTTTTTTTTTGGGGGGGGGGGTCTACCGTTAGCGAGTAATTGGTACAATGTGTACTCAGATTCCGGATTTTACAAATAAAAAGAAAAACAAAAATCACCTCATATTTCAAGTTTAAAAGAATGTTATTCCTTTTTATATATTGGTTATCATAATACGAAGATTTTGACAATTTTAATGTAATTTTATTTCTATTATTGTGTAATTATTCAAATTGGCAACGAGTCAATATAATTCCATTGGATACGAGTAACGCCGTAGCTGTGAACTTTTTAGGTATCTTTCTCGAATTGCACCAAGCTAAACTCTCCTGTTTGTTACCCAGTTCCACCTAAGAATCATTACGAAAGGGATAAGTACTGAATGTAGTATATTTCGCCGATGAAACGGGGCTGCAGGGTGAGTTATTACGGTATTACCTTTTTATCAATTGTTTTCAGCAGGTTTTTAGGTTGTCAGCGGGCCATGCCTCGCTTTTTGCGCCGGGCTGGCCCGCTTGAATACATGTGCGTAACCGAATGAAATCGCGCTACTACGCTAATGAGACAGAAGAGGGTCGAAGAAGCGGCGATAAAACCGATAATGTGATTGTCATGGGTCATGTCAGTTGCCCTCTACAGTAAGCATGACATGCTAAAAAGATATATTTTCATGTGCCGGTATCATCTGATCATTAATTACTTAATTAACTAGATTGTGCATTAGCCATACATTATTGTGTAAACTGGCTGGTAACCGACTGTATATATAAACTCACTAACAATTAGTTCAGTCTATCTAACCTAGTTAGAACTAAAATTTATTACCAACTGTGTGTGATCGATGTGAGGTTAGCCCGGTCAGAGGCAAGAGTTCCATATGTACCCCCGCTGACTGTATATAGGTAAATCTATTATGTGTTATGTATATCACTGATCAGGTATATAACTTAAGTAACTGCGACCAGCAGCCCCAACGTACAACGTAGTGCAGCGGGTCTCCGGGGCTAGTATATAAGTAACAATACGTAACATGATTAAGTTTAGGAGGCTTTTAATATTTGGGATTAGGATTAGAGTTTAGATTTTTCTACTCAGTTTAGGATTAGGGTTAGGGTTAGATTTAGGGTAACATTGATCTCGGTGTCCTAGGGTGATGCGGACTTCAGAGGAAGCTCGTCATACAATGTAGGTCTATATAGTGGGGGGTACATATGGAACTCTTTCCCGATCCGATGATCGATCCGACGACCAGCTGCGACTACCACTCCAGACGCTTTACACATCACATGTCATGAGTCCTCATGACCATCATGCACAGTGTGCGCATCATACAGTGCCAGTGGCCAGTGGCAGTATGGGCAAAATCGTGAAATCGACCCCACCGCAGTGCGCATGCACCCGTGCGTTTGATAGCAAGCAAGTTTAGGTTAGGGTTAGGTTTAGGTTAGGGTTGTATTCATGTTTAAAATGGCCGTTAAATTAGTCGAGGGACATTAGGAAGTCCTTCCGAGAATAAAATGTTGAAGAACAACGGAAAAAACGGGAGAAAGGGAGAAGGAAAGATGCTATGCTGTGGAAATCGGCCCCGCCGCTGTATCAATCTCGCGTAAACGCCATTTGGTGGGGCCACATTCACGAATATTGTGGAAGAAAGCCCCACTGCCGTGCTTATCTACCGATGAACGCCACACAGTCGGGCTGAATTCACGAGTGTAAACAGGCAAGCCGTCGTAGTATTAAAACGGACATGCAGTGGTTGGGACTATTTCACACGAGTAAGCCGTTGTAGGGAAGGCTGAAATAAGGCCAGGGAATAATTTTCCTTCTCGAAATTGAATAGCAATTTTTGTTGATGGACATGTATACATTTTCAACAAAATGGTATAGAGTGTCTACAAGTCTATGTAATGAAACTACTATAGATGCAAATTACATTTTGTATAGCAGTCATGCCACAATGCATAGCAAACTGCTATGCGATACCACGAAAATTGTTCAAAGGCATTCGCTCTTTTGACTCTTATGCCCGTTTGGTCCAATCCTCACTTGGCCTAATGTCCAGTTTGGCTAATTATCATTTGTATAATGACCAGATGGTCTAATTGCAATTTGGTCTCCTTGGATTTTTTTCCCCATTTTGTCTAATAAACTGTTGGTATTGGACGAAATGAGCATAGGCAATCTGGAAGTAGACCAACAGGTAATGAGCCTAAGTGGCAATTGGACTAATGGTGATTAGACGAACTGGTTGTAGACGAAACGGGATTAGGCCATGAGGGTTGACACTAAATTCCTATCAGACGAAGTGGGAGTAGACCAAGTGATAGATCACCGACCAAGTCACCACATACCAAGCCAAACCAACTATTAAACACTTAGAGCTCTAGGCCTACCATAACTTACGTTGTCAATAAAACCTACCACCTACAATGTACCACCACTTATATTTCACCTTCTTTTCAAGAACTATATTGTGCTTGGAATGTATTCCCTCTCAAGAAACATAATTGTTAGCAATACGTAAGAGACGGTCAAAATTAGACTGGGAAAAATAAGGCTGGGTGAGATGAACTTGAGTGTTTTTACAATTGTAATTCTGTGGAATCAAAACATTTATTTAATGGTGGAATGGATGACAAGTAAAAAAAAATTTGCATGTATATGTTTTCGCACTGGTTTCTGTTCGCGCAAAATGCATGAAAATTTCCATTTTTACAGTACTTGTGAGTATAGGTGTCTACTATGAACACACTCTCTTGAGAAATTACTGGTCACCTACTTTGTATCCTGCCTTGAGGATCATGACCGTGATTGGAACAGGTACAGTAATTGTAACATTTTAATTGTAACAATCAGCTAGCAATTTGATCCTTGTCAAGCACGGTGCATCTAATCAATTTCCCTGCACTTCTTTTTAAATGCTGCCAGGTTCTTCTCAGCATGCATATACATATGATAAATATATGATAAATATATATGATAAATACAAATATAACAGCACCCAGTTTTATTATTTTTTTTAAAGAAGAATACAGAGGAGTGTCTGCTGTCATTTCACACGAACAAAATTCATGTGTTCAGATTAGATCAAGAATTAACCAGACAAACACTTTCTAACCATGGCCTCAGAGTTGTGAATTGGATCAGAAGATTCACAGATGAAAACAAACAAAAATGGTTGACATTCTAGCTATATTTGGGTGCTGTTAATTTGGCTATTTGCATATCATGCTCTTTGAAATCAATTTACATTTATATAGAGAATTGAGTGTTGTCAATACTGCATCATTGTCATGTTCCTTTTTTTCTCATGACTTGATGTAGATGCTTGAAGCCAAGAGTCCATACAAATAACTACGCAGCATTTCCCAGGAAACAGTATGGATCTTTTGTGGAGTACATCATAGCAGCAGAGGCCACCTCATCCAGTGAACAGCCACTGACACATGTCATCCATGGTTTCTCCATCTCCGTGATTCATCCTGTGGGTTAACTTTTCGGGAGACCTGCATCGCAAAAAGGATTTGTACTTGTGTATGCACATGCCCGCCTTTCGAGATTTGCTGGTACATTGAGGTCATTTTGCCTTTCATATCATCATAGACCAGTCATTAGGCAACAAGGAATTTACCAGACTCAAGCTGAAGTTTTGAACAACATACTCTCCCGCGGTTGCTTTCAGGTGTAATATTATCATGATATGGCATTTCTGTGTATAAAGGGGCTACTTAGCCCCTTCAATATGCACATCATGGAGAAATAAATCTGATGGTATAAAGAGTGAACACTGTCAGTTACTGACACACAGGAGATCAGTTTTTGTTGTCGCGACAAACGTCTCTCACCACGCGCGGCAATGCCGAGGAAGATTCCGTTCTCAGTCGTGTACTCCAGCAGCACGGACGATGGCTACAACAGCAAAGAGCTGGAGATCCACAACCCGCTGGTCAAGGGCTGGGTCGGAGGTCGCTTCTGCCTCTTTCCCCAGGAGATAGTGTTGCGCATGCAGGAGAAAACGCGCATCAGGAAGCTGCAGCTTTTGGCTCACCAATTTTTGATCCGTGAGTAGAAAAAAAGGAGCAGATATTGAATATGCTGTATAATGGATTATAAGATAGTGATATTGATTGTGCAGTATCATTTTGACATCGTAACATAAAAAAATGATGAATTGTCCAGTAAGGGAGTCCATTTTGCTTGAATTAAAACCTGCACAGCTTTCACCATCACCTGCAGTGTAATATGTTGATGCATTGATAAACAGGACCAGAGGTAATACAAGTGTAGTGTGCAATAAAGATTGAAATTTATAAGGCATCCACACATTTCATTTCACAAGTTTATGTAAGTTTTACTTCTACATCTGTTTCTCTTCTTGGACATTAGTACCAAGATAGAGGTCATATGCACTTGTCTAATTTACTTGTATTTTATATTGTTCAGGAATTCATGTCATTGTACTGGCTTTAATTTTGTCCATTTAATTTTGCCAAACTCTCATGTATCAAAGTTGAGTGATAGTAAAACCTTACACTTCTGTGTCTCATCCATAACTTTTCATCAAGTAGATACAGTCCTTGATTTTATCATTCTTTAAGAATATGTAACTCATGATTTGATTTTACAAGTATGGTCAATGTATTTTTGAATTCTATTACTCTGAGCCCTTTGTAATGCTATGAAAAGTGAGTTTTCATTGTCTCTTGTGCAGAGTTTCAAGTCACAGGTTAAATGTTATGTATTACCAATTGTATCATTTTTAAATTTCCCCCCACAGCAACGAAAATAGAGTTCTTCATCGGAAGCTTGCCACCTGATCATGTCAGCACTTTGAGTGGGCAGAGATACAAGAGATTAGGGTAAGACTTGGAAACTTGGTAAATTACAAACATACAAGCATGAAATATACATAATAACCCTTAGATGTAAATCTGAATCACATGTAAATTTAGGCCATATCCACAGTTACATGTGTGATGTTAGAAGGCAATTACATTTGCATTACATATACAACAACGTATCTGCAGGTTGATGTGCTTGCTGGTAGGAGTATTTATAAAGTAGTAGCTTTAAAAGCTTTAATAAGCCAGTTCGTAGTACTTTCTACTTTGCGCATGAGCAGAAAAAGGTCATTTGTACCAAAAGGCACGTTTGGGTTTTAAATTCACTGAGATAAGCATCTGTGATATAATGATTATTCATGCATCCTTGTAAATGTTGCTTGCCAGTACATCCACCTGAGAGCAAGCCTGGTATTTGGCAACATGAATAAAACAGTTTTTGCATTCAATGCAAAACAATGAAATGGATGCTTCCCCGACGGTTGATTGATGGACCACTCTGGTCACCTGGGGGGCGTTTCATGAAGGAACTTGTCGGATAAAATATCTGACAAGTCAATTATATCCGACAAGTTTTGAGAAATTCTTAAGTCTGATTGGCTGATTTCTCTGAACTTGTCGGATATAATTGACTTGTCGGACATTTTATCCGACAAGTTCCTTCATGAAATGCCCCCCAGGTCTATGCACGCTCATTCATTGTTTGAACATGAATTCCATAATGTCTCTTTGAAGACGATTGAAGTGCCTAACCAACTGAGAAAAAAGAAAGGTCATTTGTATCAATGTGCACATGAGCTAATTACGAACTGGCTTATTGACGTAGACTAGCTGTCAAAGTGCTGTCTTCTCTTTTTGCTGAATAGTCTGATCTGTACTGTGTGTATGTGTTCGTGAGTGTGTGTGCATGTTTTATTAACCATTCATATTTATGATGTACTTTTATATTCCTGCCCCTGAAATGCATAAAACTATGCAACAAAATAGCAATTAGAAATGACATACTCAATGATAATCATATTATTGATGATGACAGCGCGAATAGCAATGAAGCAGTGACAGGTATACAGTGTAGATGTTAAGTATGATAGTGGTAGTGATTGTACTGCTTCTACTTAAAATACTACACTACTACTACCACAGACTACAACTACTACTGTACTGCACTCATAAAGCCTTCATCATCTACCTGTTTATCTCACAGGTTTGTGACACTCTCCGATAATGCCAAAACGGGGTTCAAGGCCCGTGAGCTGAAATCTGTCCACGTAGATGCCATTGGAAAGTACCTGAGACTTGTCATCTACAAAAACCATGTCAACAAGTACAACATGTACAACCAGGTAGACCAGAAAACTACCAAAGAGAGGATGTAGGGTGGTTTACAAATTAGCTTCTTAGAGGGTATGCCAAAATGTGCATGCAATCATATACCACCTGTATATTTCAGATAGATAAAATCAATAGAATAGAAACAAGAATATGCTCTTTTCATGTTTTCACATATGAAATTGCATACTAAAATATTTTTAAGTCCACCTATCACCAGCATAATTTGCCAAATGTTGTGTTTTGTATCTCAAAAAAAAAAAGACAAATGTTTGTCAAACTACAGAGCAAGGACAGATTGAAAAGTGCAGTTTGCTTAATAGCAGCTACTGGTAGTCAGAACCCTGCATTTTGATATTCATTCTATGTTATTCTCTGGCAATATTTCCAAGCCTTCGATGTACAATAGCAGTATTGTGAAAGCATTTTATGACTTTCGCTTTTGACAGTTTTAAGCTTTAAAGGTCTTGATAAACTTGTGTCAGTGTGTTTGTAATTGCCATAAGAAAGTAATTATATATCTGTTTATGTCATCATGAAATAATGCTCATGAAATCCCAAGTCTCTTCCTGTTATTACATGATTAATAGAATCCATGAGAATGTAAATAAAAACATTCATTTCCCCCTTTTTATACGCTTTTTTTACAAGGTCGGTCTGGTTGCTGTTAACATCATCGGTGATGAGGTTGACAGTGAGAACAATGTGAAGAAGGGCCCCAACTCTCGCGTGAATAATGTCATCAACCAAAACATGCCCCCTGGGACAGAGTTTAAGGATGAGGTGGAGGATGGGAGTAAGTGGGAAGTGGCCCCCGCTGTCCTTGGTGCTGTCAACAAGTAAGATCTTGCTTTTCTTTGCAATACTCAAAAATTCTACAGAAGTGACTCTGTTCTA